>NW_006283151.1:450622-451303 GCF_000327345.1 Myotis davidii
ACGGGGGCGGGGGGTGTGAGGTCATGATTGGGGGGGTAATGAGAGGATAAGGACACATATGTAATACCTTAATCAATAACAAAATATGAACAATAAAATGGCAATAAATACACATCTATCAACATATGAATCTAAAATAAATGAAAAAGAAATCTAATGAACAAAATAGATTCATGAATAAAATAGAAACAGACGCATGGAAACATGGAACAGAATGATGAATCTCTGAGGGAAGAGGGGAGAGAGCAGTGGGAAGAGATTAACCAAAGAACTTATATGAATACATGCATTATCCATGGGCACAGACAATAAATAAGGTAGTAAAAGCCTGGGGCAGGACTGGACCCCGGTGGAGGGGGACAAGAGGGGAGAAGGGGAGGACATCTGCAATACTCTCAGCAATAAACAGTTAAGAAAATAAAATAAAAAATTATTTTGTAAAGGCTTCTTTAATGAACATGTTAAACCTTCTCTATCATACATTCTTTTTTTCTTTTATGCTATTAGCTTTTCTTTCTTTTTTAAATTGATCTTGGAGAAGGAGGGAAAGAAAGAGAAACACTGATGTGAAAGTGATACATTAATCAGTTGCTTCCCACACACTCCCTGAATGGGAATTGAACCTGCAACCTAGGTATGTGACCTGACCAGGAATCGAACCCATGACCTTCTGGTACAGGG
>NW_006283151.1:451431-458026 GCF_000327345.1 Myotis davidii
TGACCTTCTGGTACAGGGAACAACACTCCAACCAACTGAGCCACACCAGCCAAGCCCATGCTATTTGCTTTTCAATTTTATCTATATATATATAAAAGCCTAAGCAACCGGCCGACTGGCCAGTAGCTATGATGCACACTGACCACCAGGGGGCAGATGCTCAACTCAGCAGCTGCCGAGCTGCGGTCACTTGGCAGTGGCAATTATCAGGTGATGCACCTGGACCCAGAGAGGAGCAAGCCCGATTTCGGGGTGTGTCACCCAAGAACCATCTTCTCGCAATCCGGGACCCGTACGGGGATGTTGGAAAGCTGGTTTCAGCCCAACCCCTGCAGGTCAGGCCAAGTTTAAATATAAAAGTTTGTTTTGATATTGACACTCTTGTACTTAGCTAGTTACTAATAACTAGAGGCCCAGTGCGCAAATTCATGCACAAGTGGGGTCCCTCGGGATGGCCTGAAGGAATCAGGCCCCAACTCGCACCCCCCGCCTCGCAACCCCGCAGCCCCACCTGGCACCCCGCCTTGGCCTGGCACCGCCCTCACCTGCTCCACCATCCTGCCTGCGGGGCAATCATTCAGGGCCAGGGCCCCTCACTTGGCTCCCTCAGTGCCTGGTCACCGTCTGTGGGGCAATCAGTGGGGCGATCGGGCCCCTCCTCACACTCGCCTTGGCCTAGTGCCACCCACTCATCTGCTCCACCACCCCGCCACAGTCATTCTCGTCGGGACCCATCGGGGCCGGCAGCACCTCCACTGCCGCCTGCTGCCAGTGCCACGTCACGGACGCCCGCCCTGTTCCACGCCACCCTGTGGTAGTTAGCGCATGTCATAGCAAGTGGTCGAACTCCTGGTGTCCCAGTCTAACTCTCGGTCAAAACAACCGCCCGAAGGGACAATTTGCATATCAGGGTTTTATTATAGAGGATAGGAAAGAAGTAAAGGGAAGGCCAGACATTATAGGCTTGTCATTTGGGCAGCTTCACCAGCAAACAGCAACTTACACTCCCCAGGGAACCACAGGGCTATTCCCTGCAAAACACTTGAGGAAGAGTTCCAACAAAGGGAAGACAGATGCATGCCCAGTAAAGTTGGATGACATAGGGAAGGTACTTGCCAGTAAATCAACCTTGGAACAGAGATGGTTGGCCTGAATGGGCATGGACACTGTAAGCCTGTGAAAATTTGGGAATACATAATCCCCTCAACAGAGGAATTCTCTCTTTTTTTGCTCCCCAATCTTGGCTCCTCTAGACTTATGGGGTTCTCTTGTTTTGCTCCTACCCATGTTTCCCCCGTAGCCATGTGGCCCTGCAGACTCTACATGCAATGGACTGATGGACTGCAGCAGGGAAACACAAATTAAGCTAGCCTGATGCTGGATTGGACTGTGCAGACATGGAAAGGCAACTCTGGACACTAGCTCTGATTTTAGCTCTAATGAAGCCCTAGCTACACTTCTTTTATGGCAGGACAAAAGGAAATGGGATTTTGGAAATTCAGAAATTTAATTCCACAGAAAGCTTTCTATCATATTGCATCCTCCCGTACAAGTCTCAGGAAATTATTTTTCTCCGGATATCACGAGAAATCCATATCCACAGCCACTAGGAGAGACGAGGCCCTCTCCCCTCTGTTAACAATATGAACAAATGTATCAATCTTTTCTTTATATTTCTGCCTTTGGTATAATTAGACTCTTACCATAACCAGATATTTGATTAAGATCATTAGAAGCTTTAGTAAGAGCAATTTCAGGAGACTGGTGGAGACAGAAGCCAAATATGGGAGGTAGTGAAATCTTTAAAAAAAGTAAGAGTCCTGGCAAATGTTGCTCAGTGGTTAGAGGGTTGACGTGCACAGTGAAGGGTCATGGGTTCAATTCCTGGTCAAGGGCATGTCCCAGTTAGGACACGTGTGGGAGGCAACTGATTGATGTGTATCTCACATCAATATCTCTCTCTCCCTTTCTCTCTGTCTCTGCCCCCCTCTTCCTTTCCACTCTCTCTAAAAATCAATGGAAAAAAATACCCTCATGTGAGGATTAACAAAAATTTTAAAAATTAAAGAAAAATTTAAAAATTGAGAGAGAGGGGAGAGGGAAGGAAAGGTGGAGAGAAAAAGTCGCAAAAGCAATCATTAATGCTGCTTATTAGCAAGATTACCATTATTGTGGAGATACAAGAATTCACTATGTTAATCTAAAACTAATAAATATTTAATTCACTTAACTTGCTCTTTTCTATTCCCATTCATTGCAAGCAGGCTTTCTATGTCTGAGAAAATGAGCTTGTCATGAAGACTTTATATTTCTGTGACAGTTTACCATATTTCTCATTGTAAATGAACAAATCCATGTTCTCACTTCATTTTCTCAATACTAAAATTTGTTTTATTTTATTTTGCCTCTAAGAAATTATTCAGTTTCCTTAAATGACAAAATTCACATTCTAGGTCTATAAGACTAAAGGCCAGAACTCAGCCTGTGGTAAAAATCAATTCCCCATAAAATGTTATAGGAAAGAGCTTTCTTCTACCTTAGAAAACATTATAACCATTTTCCATTTCAAAATTTCTGGAAGACATTACAAGCCTTTTAGCAACTTTAAGAGAAACAGGAAATTAACTATTACAATAGCAATACAGCATTATCAGTGAATTAAGGTAGGAGAGTCATTTCAAACACTTTCAAGCCAACTTTGATCAAATGGCATAATATAATAGTTATCTGGGCACCAGCCAGAATTTAATGATTTCTCCAGGACACAAAAGTATATTACATTACTATGCTATTTAGAAAAAAAAAAATCAAGTAAACTCATCTTAGAAAACTAAATTTCATAAGTCAAATTGTATTAAATAATAACCACATAATGAGATTATTTCACAGCCATCATTATTTTGTAACTTGTGCCAAGAAAAAATAAAATAAAATTAGTAAGTTTGGCCCTGCCTGATAATTTAGTTGCCAATTCCTTTCAAGGGACCACACTAACAAGATGGAAGCTCTAAGAGCCTCTAATATTGCATTCTGCTGCCTACTGCATAACTGAGTGAATATTGTGGTTTTGACAACACAGTAAAGTAGAATAGAATCTGCCCTAGTAGAGAAGAAGGATGACTCTAATTGCCATCAAATAATGTCAAGTGCAGACACCTTTATAAACAAGCAAAGACTTGTGGTCAACAAGTTTCAGAGCAACTGACAGCCCTCCTTTTCTGCAGAGTCCACATTAGACTAGTGTAGTACACCAGAGGAAGTAGAAGGGAAAACATGACAGATTACTTTCACTGTCTTACAGGATACTTAACCAAGCTATTTATTTCCTAGTTGTAAGACTTCTCAGCTGAATTACAACCCTAGAAGACTTTCAAACCAGATGAAAGAAAAGATAACAAAATGTACCACAGACTTATATTTCCAAAATCATCATAACATGTAACTGAAGGAACATAAAAATCCTGTTCTAATTTCAGTATTGTAATAAACTCAGATTACAAATAAATGTTTTCTCTTTTCTTTAAAAAAAAATTTTTTTGAGAGAAAGGGAGAGAGTGAGAGAGAGAGAAACATTAATGAGAGAGAAACATTGATTGCTGCCTCCCTCCCACTAGGGATCAAGCCCTTTCCAAGCTTCAGCTTCCAGCATCAAATAAAAATCACAATACCAATTTGATAGTATTCTTAAGGTCTCTTACCATTATATCAATTCAATATCCATAAAACATGCCTGATATTGAAGATATTCAAAGCATAAAAGCAAAGATGTTTTTGATATCTGAGCTTTCCAAAGAGTTAGGTGATACAACAAATAAAGCAAAGAATTTGGAAAATAAAAGCTACGTGAAGAAAGCAAACCACCTGACTTCTCTGAGCCTTGGATACTTCACCTAAACACACGGATCTGTTCAACATTTAATGCTATCTTAAGGGCCCTACAACTATAATAATCTAAGACTAAAGGAGAAGAAAATAAAAGGCCAAGTGGGTCAGAAAACAGGAAACTGCAACACTGTTTAGAATTGTACTATTAGCCACAAAGAGTAGAAATAACAGAAGGATATAGCCAACGTCTTTCCTTCAGAAAAATGAAAAGCCACGAGAGTAACTATTTTAGCCTAAATCTTTAAAAAGTCAAAAAATAAACTGCAACTTATAGTTAACATATCAAATGAATATACATATTTACCTCTACTTCTTCCTCAAACCTAACACAACTTTGAAGGCATAAGAAAGGCAGAGGAGGGAAGACTAAAGAAAGCTGTATCCCACGCCAGCGGTGGGAAATAACTCAATTCCCACTACAGATGAGCTCAATAATTGGAAGCACCAGGTGCCTCTGAGAGTGAGGATAATATTAGGACTAAAACAAGATTGGGTGACTGTGTCAGCAGCAGTCAGACACACAGTGTGCCTCGTTCTCCTCTCCCAATCAAGAGATTACCCCTCTCTCAGCTCGGCAGAAGACTAGAGATTTCTCCAGATTGGGGATCCTGACACAGCTGAGAATGGAAATGCCATATACGTACAAGCACACCTCATTTTATTGTGCTTCACTTTACTGTGCTTCCAGATGTTGCCTTTTTTACAAAATGAAGGCAAGACCCACTATCAGCAAAAAAAAAATTATGACTCTCTTTATTACAGGGGTCTGGAGTGAAATCCACAATATCTCCAAGGTATACCTGTACAATCTGGGAGATTAAGTGAAAGTCTGCTTAGGAAATGGTGAGACATACTGTTCCAACCATGATGGTGAAACTCGTAACAGACCATCCCACCTCCCAAAACAATCATAAACGCTGAGTAAAATATATAAAACAACAGAAGTTGAGGGGCTATAATCACTGAAAGGTAGGAATATACTAGTAAGTTCCATATTTACCACAGCCTTCTTCCTGAAGTCATTTTCCAAATTGTGGCAAGTAGAATGGAGCTTAAGTAGAAAGCTAGTCTTAATGGGCTGAGGAGAGAGTGGTTTAGGGCTGCCAAAATCCTGGAGAGGAGGGAAAAAAAACTGAGTAACCCCAGAGTCTAAAAATCAGCATAGCCCTAGCTGGTTTGGCTCAGTGGATAGGCAGTGATGGCAAGCCTATGCCACACGTGTCAGAGGTGACACGCGAACTCATTTTTTTGGTTGATTTTTCTTTGTTAAATGGCATTTAAATATACAAAATAAATACCAAAAATATGTCTTTGTTTTACTATGGTTGCAAATATCAAAAAATTTCTATATGTGACACGGCACCAGAGTTAAGTTAGGGTTTTTCAAAATGCTGACACGCCGAGCACAAAAGGTTCGCCATCACTGGAATAGAGCGGTGGCCTCCGGACTGAAGAGTCCTGGGTTCGATTCTGATCAAGGGCACATGCCCAGATTGTGGGCTCGATTCCCAGTAGGGGGCGTGCAGGAGGCAGAACCATGAATGGTTCTCTCTTATCACTGATGTTTCTATCTCTCTCCCTCCCTCTTCCTTTCTGAAATCAATAAAAATATATTTTAAAAATAAATAGAAATCTGCATATAAATTCCTCTCTTGTCAGTTAGTCTATTCCTAAATTGTGCACACACAGGGCAAGAATAAGAATAGTCCTAACAAAGCTAAAACCAAACCTCAACAGGATCAAGGTTATCAGCTGATACTCCCATCAGCTTGCCAGAATGAAACAACAATTTTTGGAGGATAAATGTTCCAGGAACTCTAAACATTTCATTCACAAGTTCTAGTATCCAGTCAGTAATTATGAGGCATGTTAAAAAAAAAAAGGCAGAGAGCCAAACAACCAAACGAAAAGAAAAACACACACAACAGACTCGCAAATGACTCAAATATGGAGTTATCAGTAGGGGACTTTAATGACCATGGTCAATATGTTCAAGAAAATAAGAGAGATAGATGAACAAACTGATTTTTTTAAGATGGAGAACTTATTTTAAAAGATTTTTAAAGATGGGAGAGTTTCATCAAAGAACTGAAATTTATTTTTTAAAATTAAATGGACATTCTAGAACTAACATATCTGAAATTAAGAACTAACAGCAGAAAAACGATATAGAGGAAGACATAAACAGATGGAAGAACATACCGTGTTCATGGATTGGTAGAATCAACATCATTAAAATGTCCATACTACCCAAAGCAATCTATAAATTCAACGCACTTCCAATTAAAATACCAACGGCATACTTCATAGATCTAGAACGAACTCTCCAAAAATTCATCTGGAATAAAAAAAGACCCCGAATAGCTGCAGCAATCCTGAGAAAGAACAAAGTAGGTGGGATCTCATTACCAAATATCAAAATCATGAAAAAGCAGAACAAAGTTGTAGGGATCACAATACCTGATATAAAGTTATACTACAAAGCTACTGCACTCAGAACAGCCTGGTACTGGCACAAGAACAGGATCAGTGGAACAGAACAGAGACCCCAGAAATCGACCCAAGTCATTATGATGCTCAATATATTTGACAAAGGAGGCAAGAACATGCAATGGAGCCAAGATAGTCTCTTCAATAAATGGTGCTGGGAAAATTGGACAGATATATGCAAGAAAATGAAACTAGACCACCAACTTACACCACATATACA
>NW_006283151.1:458111-461179 GCF_000327345.1 Myotis davidii
GGGTTAGTTCTTTTATTAAGTTCTGCATATTTAGGAGTTAACAATTTTCATAGTTAGAGTACTACTATTTAAGTTTATTTCTGGTGTAAACTCTAAAAAGCTGTTTTTTTGGAAGGAGAGATGTTTTCAAATGTTTTGATTTTCTTTCAGTAGGCTTTGTCTCACCTTTTGAACGTTGAGGTTAATGCTTTTTTAAAAAATATATTTTTTTTGATTTCAGAGAGGAAGGGAGAGGGAGAGAGAAACATCAATGATGAGAGAGAATCATTGATCAGCTGCCTCCTGGATGTCCCCTACTGGGGATTGTGCCTGCAACCTGGGCATGTGTCTTGACTGGCCTGGATGGGAATCGAACTGTAATCTCCTGATTCACAGATCAATGTTCAACCACTGAGCCATGACAGCCAGGCAAGAAAAATACTTTTTGCATTCACCAGAATGACCTTTAAAAACATAGGTCAAATCACGTGACTTCGTCACACAAATCCCTTTCCTCACTCCCACCTCACTCAAAATGAGAGCCAGCATCTTCACACTGGCTTCCTGGGCCCTGCATGGCCTGGCCTGCCATTGCTTCTTGGGTTTCCTCTTTGGTTCCTCTTGCCTTATTCACTCTGCTCTGGTCACAGTGTGCCTTTGCATTTCCTGCAACATAGTGGGCATCTCCCAAATACAGACTCCTATTCCTTGTGCCTGAATGATGTTTCCTCCACAGATCCACACTGTTTGCTTTCTTACCTCCTTCAGGGCTTTGTTCAAAGTTCTCCTTCTAAGAGATTGCTTCCCTGATTACCCCATGTAAAACTGAGACTATATTCCATCATCCAGGTTTCCTTTTAGTCCAGTGGTTCTCAACCTTGGCTGCATATTAGAATCACCCGGGAATCTTTTTTAAATCCTGATTTCTGGGCCTCATCCTCTGGAAATTCTGTTTCTTTGTTATGGCATGGAGCCACAACATTAGTAACGAAGAAACAGAATTTCCAGAGGATGAGGCCCAGAAATCAGGATTTTAAAAAGATTTCCAGATGATTCTAATGTGCAGCCTAGGTTGAGAACCACTGCCCTATTGAAAAACACCTTACCCTGAAGCCACTTAAGAGATTAACAGTAACAATTAGCCTCCAGGCAGAAGCAACCGCCCCTTGCTGAACCAATAAAAAAAAAATCATCAAAAGAACAGAGAAAGAAAAGTAAGGAAAAAACAAACATGAAAGAGAAAAAGATGAGCCCTAACCAGTTTGGCTCAGTGGATAGAGTGTCGGCCTGCAAACTGAAAGGTCCCAGGTTCGATTCTGGTCAAGGGCAGGTACCTTGGGTGCGGGCACATCCCCAGTGGTAGGTGTGCAGGAGGCAGCTGATCGATGTTTCTCTCTCTTCGATGTTTCTAGCTCTCTGTCCCTCTCCCTTCCTCTGTGTAAAAATCAATAAAATATATTTTTAAAAAAGAGAGAGAAAGATGAAAAAAAGGAAGAAAGAAAGAAGAGAGGGAGGAAGAAAGAAGATGGATGGAATAGGAAGATTCAATATCAGAAAGATTTAAATTCTTAAAATCTCTAAATTTAATGCTATTTTCATAGAAAACAAATCTTTGGGGGTAAGAGATTAGACAAGCTGATTTTAAAGTTAATATGAAAAAAGCAAAAATAGCCAGAGAAATTCTGGGGGGAAGAAAGACCAATGAAGGAAGGCTTGTTCTACTTGATGTCAATATATATTATAAAGCTATAATAATTATGAATTGGCAAATCATAGAAACTCCATAAATATATATTAAAATTTTAACTTGGTGGATGACCATGGAGACATTTCAAATAGGTAGGGAAAAAATGAATTTTAAAACAAATAGTATTTAAACAATTAGGTAGCAACGTGGAAAAAAAAGTTAAATCCATTTTACAAGCACAGAAAATGGCAAGTAGAATGGAGCTTAAGGATAAAGAGGCCCGATGCACAAAATTTTACTCACTTTCTACCAACTTAAATTCCAGATGATAAAATACTTAAATGTAAACACTAAAAACATAATAGTAATAAAATATAACATGAGAGGATGATTTTTATGATCTTAGAGTAGAATAGCTTAGTATGACACAAACCCCAAAAGCCCAAAGGGACTAATATGACTACATAAAAATCTTTCATAGCAAAAACTAGTATAAATAAAAATTCGAATGACAAAAATAAAATATATTTATATAATTTAGATCAGATCACCAAGGATTCTTTTGTCTAATAAATAAAAATCTTCTACATATTCATCAGAAAAAAACCAACAGTAAAATGGACGAATATAAAGTTAACAAAAAGGAATATAATTGATGTTACAATGTGCAAAGGTATGCAATCTCACATGAAAAATTCAATATAAAAGTAGAAGAGGTAAGTATTGTTATGATATTTTACCATGATAAAAGAAGTGCAAGAGATAGTGTTCTTTAGCTATCAGAATGGCCGAATTCAGAAAGTTATTTTACTGTACTGTGGTGAAGAGGAATATAAGAAAACAGAATGTGGTGAGAATACAAACTTATACATGTACAGTCATTTGACCCAGAAATTCCATTTATAGGAATTTACCCTATAAACATTTTCAAATGAAAATGAGACATATACAAAGTTATCCTCTGCAGCATTGTTTGAAATGGCAAAACTTAAATATCCATCCACAAGTCAAAAAGAAAGAAGCAACATTTATATAGATATAATTTCTAAGTACCAGAATAACAAATAGCTCATATTTCCCTTTGTGTATTAAAAGGATATATACATGTGTGTGTTTCTACTCACATTTATCTATAATAATAAAAGCATAATATGCTAATTAGACCAGACGTCCTTCTGGATGAAGATGAGGCAGGCAGGGGCCGGGGCAGAGGAGGCCCAGGCAGAGGCAGCAGAGGCCTCTGGCCTTGGCGGCAGCGGGGTCCAAGCACCTTGTATGAATTTTGTGCATCGGGCCTCTAATATATATACATATATAAAGATTCTCAAAAGAAAAAAAACTACATGGAGAATCTTTTGACCATAAAACATGGCTACACGTAGCTTTTCATTATGATATATAT
>NW_006283151.1:462143-464418 GCF_000327345.1 Myotis davidii
GCTGATGGAGCCCCCTCCCCCCCGAGTGCACAAATTTTTGTGCACCGGGCCTCTAGTTTATATATACAGTATGTGCATAAATACATATATATATTTATATATATAACCCTTACATGTATATACACACACACAGAGATGCTTGTATAGGTTAAGTAATATCTCTGAAGACTCTGAAGAGATACAAAATAAATTGGCTGCCTTCAGGGAAGAAAACTGACTAGTTGAAAAAGATTTTTTAAACTATATAAATGTATTATCTATTCAAAATAATACATTAAATTGAAGAATCATAACTTCTGATAGAAAGTAGGAAGAATGTTACCTAAATGAATTTCTCTTGTTAAAATACTTGAACAGTTCTCCATTTCCAAACTTCTAATCCTGACATCCAACATTTTCCTATATGGTATCATTCTTCTTTTCAAGTGTGTCAACCATGCTCTCCTCCCTGCTCCCCAAAAATATCTTGCCTCTAGTCAAATTAGACATCTTTTCTCACATTTTACTAAAAATTTCTTTAAAGCCCTAAATAAGCAATGTTTGACATAATAAAGTTATTTGCACCAAACATGAAAAATGTCAGAGTATATGAATGAAAAACTTTAGCCCCACCCATCTCAAAAATTAAGTCACTTCAGGTATATGGTGGACAGGATGTCCTAAAGGGAAATATGGGTAAAGGAATGTCAATAGATTCCTTATGGTGCTGTCCGCAGCTACAATCCATACATATAATTCTCCCAAAATAATACTTACCATTTGGGATTATAGGAGAGGGTCAATTTATCTTCTCAGTAAGGAAAGTCCCTGCCTTATTTTTCGTTACTCAAAAAAGCAGGAAGCAAAAATAAGATTCCTACTAGACTTCCCCCAGGCCACCCCCAAAATAATTGTTTTTCTCCCCTGTAAGTCTATTTAGGCAACAATGAATGGCTTCCCTAGTGGAAACTACCAACATGTAAATGATTTACATTCATGAAATGGGGTCATGATCATGACTTAGGAGGTGGAAGATTAGACGGAATAAAGTTTACTTGGAATTCAACGTCAATGTATTATTAAAACGACCTCAGAAGAACTCCTGTGGCCAAGTTCCATAAAGAGTACTAAACTAATGGTGACTTTTACTGTGCAAAAACCTGTTTTCCCACAAAATAGGCTCCTTACCTTTCACCCAGAACAATGGGCAATTTTAAATGAAGATCTGTGGTTCTTCTCACACCAGACAAACCTAAACTAGAAACAAAGGACTACTTCTCTCCATATCTGGCTTCCCTCCATCATCTCTACAATACTGCTGCATCATAAGGAAAGGCTACTATTAGTTTACACTGGATATAACTTTTAATCCTTCATAGATATTTCTGATGTAACTTAGAATGGCAATAATTTTTCTGCTTCTTGATCTTAGAGAATAAAAATTAGGCCTGTATATATGGAAGAAATGAGTTATGAACTCTGAAAGTAGAACTTTTAATGCCTTACATGTGGAAATTGTTTCAAATCATGGAAACTGAAACGTAAGATTACAGGCCAACCAGTTGCTACTCATTTTCTAATTAAATTTATGTGTAACTTAAGATTCGAGACAACATATCAGCCTGTAAGTGATTGCTTATCGGTACCAAGATTTCTACTACTTTAATAGATTTTTGTTTAAACAATGTCCAATGATTGCTTTGCAATACATATTGCTCCTTAGAGAATTAACAATGTAGTGAGATAGGGGTTATTATTTTTCCGCGCACTTAAGGTATCCATGCAATCTCTACATAAGCAAGTCCACGCAAGGTCTCCTCGTTTCCAACCTGATTTTGCCATTTTGCATACCATTCATTGCTTACCCCCAAGTAAAACTCACCTCACCGACACAGGCCGTTAGTAGGGATAACGGTGATGATCTATGAGCCAAAGTCTAGGTGTAGCAATCTTCCTATGGGACCTAAAGAGGCAGAAGCATCATCCCGCATTTCGAAAATGACATCCTGAAAGAGAAACCGAGTCTCCAACCAGCCGCTGGCAGCCCACTATGAAGGGGGCAGTGAGACTCCCACGCCTGACAACAGCCTTCGCCTGACCGCTCAGGTTGGACTCGGTCCCAACCCGGGCAACGCCCTGTGAGCCAGGTACACACTACCCGGGCGAGAAACAAACTGGTTTCTGAGCCCCTTGGAAACGGCGGGGTGGCAGCAGGGGGAGTGCCTCGGAGGCTGCCTCTCCAACTTCAGAGGGGTGGCCGATGGCCGCAGCGGGGTGGGGACGGGCGGCCGTCGGG
>NW_006283151.1:464612-467583 GCF_000327345.1 Myotis davidii
GCAGCAGGAAAGTTGAAAAGGAAAAAAGGAGTGTGTAGTTTGAAGTAGTATGGCAGAAGTTGATTTGAAATAAAGCATACTATAAATTTGTCCCAGACATAAGACACTGCAAAAATAATTTTTTAACCTGAAGACTTTTATTTATTTAAAAATGCCACATTTGCCCTAACCGGTTTGGCTCAGTGGATAGAGCTTCAGCCCATGGGCTGAAAGGTCCCAGGTTCAATTCCGGTCAAGGGCATGTACCTTGGTTGCGGGAACATCCCCAGTAGGGAGTCTGCAGGAGGCAGCTGATCGATGTTTCTCTCTCATCGATGTTGCTAACTCTCTATTCCTCTCTGTAAAAAATAAATAAAATAAAAAAAATAAATAAAAATGCCACATTTAAAAAATATATATTTTTACTGATTTCAGAGAGGAAGGGGGAGAGAGAGACATCAATAATAACAGAGAATCATTATCAGTTGCCTCCTGCACGGCCCCCACTCATCTCCTGGTTCATAGGTGAAGGCTCAACCACTGAGCACACCGGCTGGGTGGGATGCCACATTTTTAAAAGCAATTTTGCTTTAAAAAGCAAGCCTTTTTCTAGTATATTTTGGTTTGATTAAAACAAAAAAGTAACTTTAAGCCTCGAAAAAAATTTTTAAGTTATAATGTGATATTCTACACCTATACATCTAATGTGTGTATAAATTCATTGTCAGTATATTGAAAGGGGTGGTAGTCTAAGTACCTTTCTTCATTGCAGGACTTTCTAAGATAGAAACATATTTCCTAATAAGGGTGTTGTCCTGGTATTCCTACAGCTAAAGTGACTTATCCCAATTTACTGGAAATTACAAACTTGAAGCGGAAGAAAGATGGTACAACTCCAGGGTGTATCTGTTGTACACAAGTTGTATTAGCTTGGAGAGACTTATGATTTTGCCAGAGACCTCAGAGGTCAAATGATTTAGATCTTTACTTCAAAGAAATCTGTATCCTTCCCCTTCATCCCTTTCCCAACACACCAACACCAAGACCTTTGGGTTCTCCTGTGGGTCTTTGATTTAGTCCTGCTTAGAAGACAAACTTGATTCCCACCCAGCATGTAAAGTAAATTGAAAGCTTTGGGCTTCTTTGCCAGAAGATGGCACTACAAGTCATTCAGCCTGGCAAACTGGAGAAAATCTGTTTCAGTTGACTTACTCTTTCATCTCCGTGTACAAGACTTGTTTTCCTCATTTTCTCACTTCTAGGCTAACCTCCTGTGGCCCTTCCACCCCAGTTAGTAAGTAGGAATTTTGGTGACTGCTCAATAATTCTAGTTCTACCCACGTCCCTTTGTACAGCAAAGCAACATGAAAACATTTGCTAATTGCTAAACTAGCAAATTCCTTTTGGCTGTTTTTGTGAAGAATGGTTAGCTATCGCCTTAGACAATTATTTTTGCTCCTGTCTTAAACTGTTAGTGGGAATTACAAACTGCTACAGTTTTTGTAGAAGGCATGCTAGCAATATGTATATCAACAACTTCACTTCTAAAAGAAGTAGGTGAAGATGTATTATGAGAATAACCATTATTTTTATAACCAGAAAAAGTAGAAATAATGTGAATTCTAACAATAAGAACTTGACTAAATAAATTATAATACATCCAAACAATAGAATATTCTGAAGCCATTAAAAAGGGGTGGGGGTGAGAAAGAAAGGGGAAAAAAGAATTAAAGAAAAAGGGTCATTGGGATCTATTTTTACTGACAGAAAGATGCCCTTGATATATTGTTGAATCAATAAGGTAAATTACTCTAACCTCGATTAAGAGGATTATCCAAATGATTTCCCTTTCTGGTTTATATACTTGCGTAAAGTTTAATATTTTTTTTCTTTTTACAACAAGAATATTTGAATGTCTTTGATTCCTTTTATTTAAATATTTTATTGGATTTTTCTTTCAAACAACAAAAAATATCTTTGCTGCTTGCAATAATCCAATAGCACAAGTACACAAAAATAAGGTCTGTAGCCTATCTACCCAAAATCACCCTGTGCTTATTCTACAAGACACCAATGTTAATAGTTTTACAAATATCTATATTTTTTAAGTACATAAAAACATAAAAGAGCATTTATTCATATATTTGTTTTAATCTTTTAAAATGAGATTATAGTATACATATTGTTTTGCAACTTGTATTTTATTTAACAATGTATCACAAATATCTCTAGAGCTCAACTAATTCTTTTTTTAAAAATATTTTTTATTGATTTTTACAGAGAGGAAGGGAGAGGGATAGAGAGTTAGCAACATTGATGAGAGAGAAACATCGATCAGCTGCCTCCTGCACACTCCCCACTGGGTATGTGCCCGCAACCAAGTTACATGCTCTTGACCGGAATCGAACCTGAGACCCTTGAGTCTGCAGACCGACGCTCTGTCCACTGAGCCAAACCAGTTAGGGCTCAACTAATTCTTGTTAAGGATATCAACATTCCATGATATAGATGTACCAAAACCTATTAAATAGTATTGCAGGGTCAAAAAGTATGCTTTTTCTTTCTTTCCTTTTACTGAATAGATACTCCTGTGCTTTGGTTATATATTGCTGTGCAACAAACCACCATAAAACTTAGTGGCCTACCACAACAATGATGTATTATTTCCTCACAATTTTGTGGCCAGGAAATAAGGCAGGGTTTTGCTCACTCAGCTTCATGCAGTGGGCAACTATGCTGAACTGGATGGCCTGCGAAGATTCAGTCACATGTCTGGTGCCTTGGTACTCCTCAACTCTTTCTCTCTCCACGTGGGTAGCTTGGGTCGTCACATTATGGTCTTGGGATAGTCATACCTCTTTCATAAAAGCTGGCTTCACATAAGGAAAAAATAGAAGGCGCCAGTCTGGCTTCATATAAAGAAAAAAATAGAAGGTGCCAGTCTTTTTTTAAATCCTCACCCGAGGATTTAAATATATTTATATTTATATAT
>NW_006283151.1:467627-474323 GCF_000327345.1 Myotis davidii
CAATAAGGGCCTCTCAATAAAAAACAAAGTATATATATATACATAAATTTTCTTTTAGAGCGAGAGAGAGAGAAATGGGAATGTAAGAGAGAAACATCAATGGTTGCCTCCTACATGCACCCCTACCAAGGATCAAACCCCTAACCTAGGTATGTGCCCTGACTGGCAATTGAACCTACAACCTTTTGGTGTATGGAATGACACTCTCAACAACTGAGCCACCCAGCCAGGGCAAAGGTGCCAGTTTTTTAAAGGTAGGCCAGGGTCACTTCTGCCATATTCTTGGTGAAAACAAGGTTCAAGGCCAGGCAAGATTAACAAGAAGGAGAGGGATCAATGTTGGCCTAACTTGTAGACTTATCTACTGCATCCTGGATTACTTTTTGAAAGTTTAAGAAATTCAAACTCCCAATAGCCCATTTCCACCACCACTGGATGTTTGTCTCTTAATTTTGCAAAAAGTTGGAAATTTTTCCTCTGTGTCTGCCTTTTATATCCCTTGCCCCTTTTCTATTTATCTTTTAAACAAATCAATTTGTAGGTGCTATTTGTAAAATATAAAAATGAACCCTTTGTCATATTGTGGAACAAATATCTTCTGACAGTCTCTCACTAACATTTGGATACTTTTCATGGTATCTTTGGCCATATAAAAATTTGTAAATTTGTATTTGATCAAATCTGTCTCTCTCCCTCTCTCTCTTTCTCTGTCTTTTTTTTTTTAGGTTTCTCATTTTGCCAAGAAAATATTCTTTCACCCTCAAAGGCATCTAAATAATCTTAATGTTCTTGTTTTTGTTCGATAAGTTCAAGGCATATGGAATTTATTTTTGTATATGATTAACATAGAGAAACTAGCTTTGTATTCTTATGGAGAAAAGCCCCAAGTTATGCAAGAACCATTTATTATATGTGATTTCCTTTTCCACTAATTTGAAATGTAAACTTTATCATATATTAAGTTCACTATTTGTATTTTTATCTACTAATGGATTTCTCTTTCATTTATCACTTTGTCAATTAAAAAAAGAAAAAGTGCCCTGACTAGTGTGGCTCAGTTGGTTGGAGCACTGTCCCATATACTGAAAGGTGGTGGGTTTAACCTCCTGTCGGGGAACATATGGGAAGCAACTGATTGATATTTTTCTCTCTCCCTCCCTCTCTCTAAAATAAATTCTTTTTAAAAAGAAAAAGTGTGTTTTTATAATCAAGAAATACTATATCAATATTTTCCATTCTGAAAAAGAAATGCCAACACTAAAATAATTTTTAAAATTTTAATAATTATATTCTTATATATTAAAGATGGTTAAAGTTATACTTGTGGGCCTCTTTTCTGTAGAAAATAAATAGAAATCCCTTAAATCTTTATTAGTAGTGCTTTATACTATCACAAGTGGAAAGGGACTAGCTATATAACTAACATGTTCTACTAGAGATTTTACAGAAATATATTGTTCTTTATTCACAATGGGTTGAACACTATGCAAATTATATGGATGGGCATATTCAAAACATATAGGTATTGTTATTCCTTCTTTCCAGAAAAGCAGGCAGCAAGATTAAACAAATTAGAGGATAACAAATTTAAGCAAATAGTTAGTGGTAGATTTACAATTGAATATTTTCCCTTTGTGAAGTTATTAAAAGACCACATGTTTATGCAGGTGTATGTATTTTATCAAACTATCCTGACA
Organism: Myotis davidii; assembly: GCF_000327345.1. Taxonomy (NCBI): domain Eukaryota; kingdom Metazoa; phylum Chordata; class Mammalia; order Chiroptera; family Vespertilionidae; genus Myotis; species Myotis davidii. Next base: position 469,325 of record NW_006283151.1, read on the forward strand.
TACAAGCAATCTTTTGCGATTGAAGAAAAGAAGTCTTTAAACTTTAAATATGATAAAATGCATGCTCTAAAATCCAGATCTCTTGCAGACATGTAATACATACAAAAAAAGAAAAAAGTGTCTTTACATTTAGGACTCTATCTCTCTACATTCTAACATCTTCGATTTTAAGCCAATTCCTAAAAGCCTATTCTGTCTAACTTTACGTAGTATGAAGTAATCATTAGCTATATATAGCTTGGATTTGAACTGTAGCTTGGATCTTAATCAGGTAAGCCTATTTCAATATGCAAAGATAAAGGAGTTACCTAATTAGTTCTTCAGTTTCTGGCTTTCTGGGTTGGGTCACCTGCAAGAGCTCATGGAAGAGTCAGCTATCTAAAGAGAGAGATAGATCATAACCTATTTTTTAGGAAGAATAAAGTAAAACATTGAGTCCTTAGCTGTACAGAGCCTGAAAAAGGAGTCACCTCATGAAACTGAACTGAGGATGTACTTGGTTGAAATGACTGAGAGTCTATCAAGTTCCAGTGAGACTTAGATAGTAATTTTCTAGGAAAGAATCACATGAATCTGGAAGATTATTTGCAACGTCAAAGGCTTCAAATGTAATCAGGAGTACAAATCTTTTCAATATAATTTCACATTCTTTCTCAGGGAAAAAGGCAAAGAACAAGGAAAGGTCATTTTCAACTATTTCCCTGATGCTGGCGGAATCAGGAGGAAATTCCAGACTAGAACCATATCACTATTTTCCTGGTAGAACATCTTAATCCCTTTTCACTCCCTCTTGTCAATGTGTATGAAACATAAGCAATAAAGTCAAAGTTCTTTTTCTGAAACACAAACACATGAAATAGATCTAAACATACAGGCTTATTCATTTCTCTGATTTTCTGTAGAACTGTGTTGTTGTTTTTTCATGTATTTTTCAGCTATTATAGGAAACAAACCTACTTCTAGGTTTTTTACTTCAAAGAAAATTTACAGCAACTTCCCTGGGGTCAGGGAATAAGAATCCTGCCCCACTCCTCCCCCCCAAGATCATGCCCGCAACATGTGCCCTGAACGGGAATCAAACTGTGACCTCCTGGTTCATAGGTCAAAGCTCAACCACTGAACCAAGCCAGCTGGACCAGAGGGCTTTTAAAAATGCATGTAACACCTGTGGTCAAAAGATAATTTATGCAACTTATAGTAGGCAGAATAATGGCCACTCAAAGATATCCCAGCCCCCACCCTCATCTCTGGAATCTGTAAATATGTTAGGTACATGGCAAGGGGGGTAATTAAATCTGCTAATCAACTGACCTTAAAATAGTGAGACGATTCTGGATTATCCAGGTGAGTTCAATGTAATCACAAGGGTCCTTAAAAGTAAGAGTTCAAAATGATAGGAGCTGAGAAGGACTCAAGCCCTAGCTGGTTTGGCTCAATGGACAGAGCACAGCCTGCAAACTGTGCTCTGGGTTTGATTGTGGTCAAGGGCACATGCCTGGGCTGGGGGCTCAATCCCCAGTAGGGGGTGTGCAGGAGGCAGCCAATCAATGATTCTTTCTCATCATTGATGTTTCCATCTCTCTCTCCCTCTCCCTTCCTCTCTGAAATCAATAGAAATATATATTTTTTTAAAAAAACTCAACCCACTGTAACTTAATTTGAAGATGGAGGAAGGGGGCGATGAGCCAAGACGTGGCCTCTAGAAGCTGCAAAAGTCACAGAAACAGATTCACCCCTAGGACTTCTAAAAGGAAACACAACTCTGCCAACACCTTGATGTTAGCCAGTGAGGTTTGTGTTGGAAATCTAACCTGAAGATCTCTAAGAGAATGAAGTTTTGCTGTTTCAAGTCACTAAATTTATGGGCTACTAATACAAATACCTATCCTCTTAAGGTCCCAGGAGCAGAGTATGGAGATCAGGTTGACTGGTATATGTTTTTGTAATGTGTGGGAAAAGCCCACCGCAGGATCTGTAAAAACTCCTTATTAGATATTATTTCAGCCCTAGGAAACCCCTTCTTTATCACCCCCTTCCAAGTAAAGGATCTGTAAGAACCCCAATGAACTGGATCCCTTCTGGAACACTTGCTGAGAGGGAATGAGATTCGGCTGGAAGTGCTTATATTAGGGCACATAAGAAAATGTTCAAAAGATCTAGCTGTACTCCTTACTATCTGAAACATCCAAGTCTGTTGAAGAGAAGGTTTAACACCACCAGATTCTCTAACAAAAATACCAGGGGAATTACAGAGAAAGTTCTTCCTCAGATGGAATCTATTGTTTTATCACCAAGCTATCACAGAGCACTTTGTTTAAATAGATGGTCCCGTGCCTAATGTAGTGGTTCTGACTGAGTCCTGCTCATTAACTGGGAATAATTAAAAATATGCTCACTCAGGCCCAAACTTGGAACAATTAAAACAGAATTTCTGAGAGTTGGGGCCCACACTCCAGTTTTGTTTTTGTTTTTTTGAAGCTCCCTAGACAGTTCCGATGCATAGTTAAGGTTGAGAACTCCTGACAAAATGGTTGTGTATGTCAGAAACAATTGATTTTAAAATAAACAAGTTCTCATGAAGGAATAAGGCAGTGTACAACATTACAGATCCAAATGTGTACTAGTAAGTAGACTTGTTCCTGCCCACTTATAAGATCCTTGAGATAATCCCCATGTAGGAACTAATACACTACCATAAAAGGATTTATGATTTATTTATAAAAGGATCACAGGAAGCACAGATAAGTGATTAACAGACTGTGACTATTGTCTCTCATTCTCAGAGTCTATGTGCCTCGTTTTATATATATTTTTTTTTACAGAGAGGAAGGGAGAGAGATAGAGAGCTAGAAACATCAATGAGAGAGAGACATTGATCAGCTGCCTCCTGCACACCCCCCACTGGGGATGTGCTCGCAAACAAGGTACATGCCCTTGACTGGAATCGAACCTGGGACCCTTCAGTCCGCAGGCCGACGCTCTGTCCACTGAGCCAAACCGGTTAGGGCAGTCTGCGTGCCTCTTTCCAAAATTAGGCTATACATCTGCAGTGAGAGAAGAAAATATATGCCTGTAAAATCTCTTGTGAAAAATTCCATTTAGTTTAGAAAAGTTTTTGCTTCTTTTTCAACATTGTTTTCTTAAAAAATAATCTAAGAAACTTGTTCAACAGTTCCCAAGTAAAATAAAATAATATTGTGCTTGGAATTACGACGACTCTGCTAAATCTACCTTGGTAAAAGTAAGGAAGCTGTCATAAGAAGTTTGACTGCATCATCACCATGGTCATAATACCAGGTCTGAAGCCCAGGACTGTATTGTTTGAGAATACTCAATTCTTCCCTGGAAGAAAAAATAAATAAATAGAATCGACAAAACTCAGGTGTTAAGCATGGATAAGTTAAATATCTGTGAGACATAGTAGACACATAAAGTTAGTAGGGCATATACTTGTGAACATAGAAAATGCTGAAATGAGAAAAAAAATGCTGAAATGACCAAGAGATACCTAATATTCATGAGGCACTAAACATACAAGAGGCACTAATATTCATTAAACATTATATATTCAATATATAATTAAGGAATATATAATTAAACCAAATATTTATGGGACATCCAACATTCACAGGCCTTAGTTCTGCCACTCAGTGGTGACAATCATACTGTGTCCCACACGCTCTGCTCAAGAAGTGCAAAACCTGCACTTGCTCAACAGGTTACTTGGCAAGCTACATCTGTGGCCAGATATTCTTGCCCTGAATCCCTCCAATAGAGTCAGAGTGTGTCATTGGCACTTCCCATCCTTGGTCGCTTGCTCAAACCCCAACTCTGGTCCAATTACAATTGCATCAACAGGAAGGCCAATGTGCCAACAAGAGAGACAGGAGATAAGAACATTGCATAATCACAGGTTTCAATTCAAATCTTTCCATCTCATTTGTACTCTGTCGTGTATTTTCTTTCTCTTTGCTTCTCATGATGTTTTAGCGTTTCTTTACATGACTTCTAGGATAGCTCATCAGGTAGTATATATGGAGGGTCTCAATGCATGGAGGTAATTTCTCAAAAACATGAAGCAGGTAATATTTGGGTATTACTCAGGACTGTATGTTATAAAAAATTATTTAAAAAAATTTTTGATTGTAGAGAGGGAGAGGGAGAGATAAACATAATTCGGTTGCCTCCCATAGGTACCCAACCTGAGCACGTGCCTCAACTGGGAATGGAATTGGCAACCTTCCGATGCATGTAACTAGCTCAACCAACTGAGCCACACCGGCCAGGGCAATACAAGATTTAAAAAAAAAAAATTCTTTTACCTGATATCCTATAATTTTCAAAGCTTTACACTCAAAAAAATATCTCTCTTTGAGTGTACATTTTCCTGGCAACAAGAAACAATCCCTAATTTTGGCAGGTTCTAAGATATGTCCTTAGAAGGCCTTTTAATCTTTAGGCTTTCCAAAAAATTAGATTAACAGTTTTTAGAATATTTATTATAGTGGGTATAGTTTATTTTAATTGCAAGAAGCTGAATATCTTGATCCTGGAAAGGTCACTTGAAAGGCCCCGATTACTGTACATACTGGATGACTAGACCTCATTGTTCCAGGATTAGTAGCAAGAACTTTTGGTGTTTTTTGCCAACTTGTTTAAGTGGCCTAACCTGAGATTCAGAGTTAGGGAAACCTACTGCATAAACCCCTGTATTTTATGTGAGGCTAGTGACAGGGAAGGGCAAAGGGGGTTCTGAAATAAAGTTACACTGAGAAAAAACCGACTCATGGGTTGGTGGTGGTCCTGAATCAGAAAGTGAATGTGAATTGAGTGACCTGAATCTGCGAGGTTATCAGCGAGTGGAAACAGATGAGCTGAAAAAGGGAGTGCTCAAGCCTCTTATGGCATAAAAACCCTCTTGGGTGAGGGTATCACAAAGGAGATTTCCTTTTCTCAACCCCCACGCCCCCCTCCCCAAAAAACCCCACCCCCCAACACA
>NW_006283151.1:474357-475239 GCF_000327345.1 Myotis davidii
CCACTTCCTACAATGCGGAAGAAAGGGGCACGTTTTCATCACCTGTGGTAGGTGACTGTGCATTTGAGAACAGTGACTCCACCTTCCTTTCTACTACTTTTCGAACTGGAATACCTACAACTATTACCTTATGCCTGCCCAACCACTATAATTTTAGGGGTGGTGGGAGCAGATTAACTTGCCCCTTTAGTTTCACAGGGGATAATGATATTCTGATTGTGTTGCAGACATTGTTAGTCTTAGCAGATGCATGTAAAAGTACACAGGGTTAAGGTAGCATAATGTCTGCATCCTACTTTCACATGCTTCAGGGAGGAAAAAATAGCACCAAATATAGATGACACAAACATAGAATTTTTGAATCTAGGTGACTGATCCTGTCATACCCACGATGAAAACCCTTCAAGATCATATTTAGTTATGTGCAAGTTGAATTTACACTTGAAAACATAATTCTTATCTATTTTCTCCGAAATACGTAATTGCAAGCACTGTTTCTGAAAATGCATAATGGCTAAATTCGGGCTATGGGTTTTCTTTCCATGCATGTCAGGCACATCACCGGCGAGGCGACCCCACTGCACTCCCTGCCTGTGACCTACACGCACAGGCAGCATGGGCTGCTGGTCTCCATTCAAAGGCCCACATGTCGCTCGATCTAAGTGCGAATTAAGCGCTTGTCCGCGGCGGCTTTTGCTTTTCAGTTCTGGGACCGACGTTCGCCGGCGCTTCACGCGCAGCTCCGGGGCACGTCGCCGGCGTGGAAGCGGAGCTTCGCGAGGACGCGGGGGCAGGCACCCGTCTGCGGCTTTCGGAGACGGCTTCTCCGGCGACCGCCTCCATCCTTCCCCGAGGTCAGCAGCGGGGCAAACAGCAAAGTCA
>NW_006283151.1:475351-482052 GCF_000327345.1 Myotis davidii
GCCCACTACTCCCTCATTGCCCAATAGGCGCCGACGCGGCTACGACCGTGGCCGGAGGAGGAGCTGTTGGGGCGGCCGGACGCTGAACGGCCGTTCACGTCGACGCGGTGACGTCACGCGTCGACGCACCTGTCGGGCGCTCCGGATGCCTGCTGCTTTTCTTCCCCTTCCGTGGGTCGGGGACTGTCTGGTCCGCAGCCTGCACCTCCTTTTCCTTAGTCAACATTCGTCCGGGACCGCGTGTGGAGGAAGGAGGGTGTGGTGGATTGAAAGCCATTCTACTTCGTCCCCGAGTTAGACCATTGGGTGTAGTGGTAGTCTCTTAAGAGGGAAGCGATGCTGGAGATTTTTATTTCTAATTGTGGGTAGAGAAACAGGTTGACTCTAGGGCCCAAAGCAAGCGGGTTTAACTTATTGCTGTTCCCGTGTTGGAAGGAGGACCCAGATAAAAGTCTCCCCTGGCAGAACTTCCGTAGCCTCGTCCGTAGAAAAGGCCAGGTGTCTTCAATTTTGGTCGTTTGGGTTGTGTTAAGATTCACCAGGCGGAGCTCCCGGGGTTTAGCTAGGGTTTCGGTTGGAAACAGATGCAGAATCCTAAGGCAGCGCAGGAAACGGCCACCGGTTTTGCTATGCCTCTGAGCTGCAAGGTGAGTTGCATTCTGTGAGTGAACATTTGTGAGCTGCCCTGTTCACGGGTTTTGGGTCAACTTGGACACCAGGGCTGTCATCTTGGTTTATCGTATAATAGATTTACCTGCATAATGTTAAATCCACCCTTAATTAGATGTGTACCCTCGAACAGTCTGTAAGATTTCACCTGTTTTGTCCAGGAAACGTCGAAGGATTTTTGAATAGAATGGAAGTAGTTTCCAGGAAAAGATGAAATTGGAAGTCAGAGAGTGGGATTTACTTTCGCTAAATTTGCCCACATTTAAAGTAAATATCGGCTTATTTTTCTTTTTAGTTTAGGTTTATGTGTATATCAAGACGCAGTTTGTGTGTATATATAAAACGTTGGCGTTTTGATCTTAAACTTGGACCAGAAGCTTCTTGAGACTCAAATTAATTTTGCATATGCTTTATTTGTATAGCATTTTAAAACTGGAGCACATAGAAGGTAATATACATACACACTATGCGTATTTGTTAGAATTGAATCAACAGTGACCATACCATTTCTTTTTGTGGTGTGTGTGTGAATTCAAAAGTTCAATTTTGTGAACTATAAACTTTCTATGCAATCAATTCAGTTACTGCACCATCATTGTGGCTTGTGTCATTGATTGTTGAATCTTCCCAGAAAGGCTTTTCTTTTCATCTCCAAAAGTTAATGTAGCAGGTTTGTTTCTTGATGAGGTCTTTATGGGAGTAATTTAACTGATGTCAGTTTTATGTGCCTTTGTGAGTAACTAGAAAATACCGTGTAGCTCAAGAGTACATAAAGGAGTTAAAATGCTAATGTATATATTGTTGATTTTCATCGTAAAAGCTGCTGATTGCATAGAATGGCTAGAAAAACGGGTATGATCTACAGAGAATTTCTCAGATTGAGTATGCTGTTATAACTTCTGGTTAATAGAAACAGCCATGGTTGGCAGAATATATGACAAATTTCATTCCACTCCCACATTCTACCTCCCACACTCTTCAAAGACTTTTTTTTTATGGCATAGCTTACATACAATATCATATTTTTTTTTCAGTGATTCTACATTTGTATTCCTTATGTGATCCCCACATGTCTATGTCTAATAACTCAAAAGACTTTGATTCTTTGTTTGAAAAAAGGGTCAAATGATTTTAAGAAGATGAATGTTTAGTACGTAGATCGTTACTTGGAAATTGTTGTAGCATGTGTTTTCAATCATATTACTCATTAAGAATGTAAATATTTGACCAGGTTTTGCATACATATAGTTCAGAGGAAACAGAGTCGCTGAGGTTATGATCTTGTTAGTAAATTGGCTATTTTCCAGGTCATGTTGGTGGTAGGCTTTCCATTTCCTGTTGTGACATGTTGGTAATAATTTTCAGACCGCTCAGGAAGTGATCTCTGTGGTGGCTACGATATCAAAGCAGTATTCTGTGGGTTTTGGCCACTATGATTACTTTGAAGAACTTTCAGCTAAGTTTCTAGTCAAACTTACCAGCAGTGATCTAAAACATAATATGACATAATAAGTGTTAATATTTATTGAGTGAATTCTGTGATTCAGGATCTTTCCTAAGTAGTTTTTGTAGATTGTCTCAATTCTCACACCAACTCCATGAAGTAGGTACTTTCCAGTGTTCCCATTATACAGATGTGGAAACTGAGGCATATAGAATTTAATTAATTTTCCCAAGGCCTCAATAAGGGTCAGAACTGAGACTGAAGCCTGGCATGATTTCAGAGCTCTTGCTCGAAATGCAGGTAGGACTAATTAAAATCCTAGAAGAAGAAAAAGGATAAGAGGAATGGCTTGATAGGTCCATTGCTTTTTCCAATTATAAAAGTGATGTAAAATTATAGAAACTCTGGAAAATCTTTTTTTTTCTTTGAAACTCTCATTCTACTATAATAAACCCTGTTTTGGCATTTTTTTTTATATGAACATTCACATGTGTATATGAACATTGCAGCAGTGATTCATTTTGATTCTTAAAGATAAATGTTCCTGCCCTGGCTGGTTTGGCTTGGTGGATAGAGCGTTGTCATGCGGACTGAAGGGTCCCAGGTTTGATTTCAGTCAAGGACATGTACCTTGGTTGTGGGCACATCCCCAGTAGGGGGTGTGTAGGAGGCAGCTGATTGATGTTTCTCATTGATGTTTCTAACTCTATCCCTCTCCCTTCCTCTCTGTAAAAAATCAATAAAATATATTTCTTAAAAAAAGATAAATGTTCCTTAGTTAAGTACAAAATGGAGGATGAACCCATGTGGGGAAACAGCCTATTTGCATTGCTGAAATATGGGGAGATTTAATCTGCAACTTTGACTTGAACAAAGTTAAATAAATATGTTTCTTGACCTTAGGGGAAGTAGTTGATAGTTTGTCTTGTAAAATCATGAAAATTATTTGGTTTTCAAAGTGTAAGCCTTCCATAGCATCTTTTTGTTGGATTTTTGTTTACCTTTATTTGTTGTTATAGTCTGAGCCTTATATTTGTGTGTGTTTTTCCTTTTAAAATAATCTAGCATTTAACTTTTGAATGACTAAAATTTTTATGAATCTAGGACATTTTCTTCAGAGCTGACAGGTGACTTCTCTTAGCAGTTATCCATGCATACTTTTTTGAAGAAAAATGTATATGGCATAGCAATTCAGGCATCTGGCTAACAGAATTAACAGGATAAAATATCAAAGTAGTATTACTTTTGAGAGTAGTCAGTTTCTTGTCAGATGTCATATGGGTTGACAATTTGCATCAGAATAAACTCTTGCTACTGTGATGTTCCAATCTTAGTTTCATGATGTTATATGGGATTGAGGGGTCATTCCTGGGTAAAATAAACTTGAGACACTTTGCATAAATTTTGATTATAAAGTTAATTTTTACTAGTTTTTTTTTTCAAGAACCTTACTTATGCTGTTAGCCGTTATAATTCTAGATGGGGATATGCTTTATCACCCATGCTTATTTGACCATGAAACCTTTTACTGGACTTGTGTTCTCTGCACATACTCATCTGCAGATATATTGTTGTCTTCTTGGCTCCATAGCTTAACTCATGCCAATAATTTTGATTCAGTTAACCTCTTCTCCCATCTCTGCCCCATAAAATCCTACTTACCTTTTAAGGTCCAACTCACATGTGTCTCTTCCAAAGAAAGCTTCTCATCCTCAGATACAGTGGAATGTGGTCTTTTCTCTGACCTCTTATAACAGTTCTGTCTTCTGTGACATCTGTCATGTATTGCCTTTTATTATGTGGATATATAGTAATTTATGGAAAATATTACATCCCTTTTGAGGACAGTATATAAAGTAATTTATACTGAAGATTACTGAAAGCCGCAAACCCTATACAAATATGCCACTAATCAATAAAAATTGTTTATATTTTGTGCAATTTCTGGTATATTAGTAGCTGTTCTATAAACAGAGAATGAATAAATTATGGTGTAAATTTATTGTCATATTTTTATATTTGACCTGTACTTAGCACATACATTTCTTGAAATACTTACATGAAACTGCTTCTTACATATAGTCAGTTTCACTTCCCTGCCATCATTGCTCTTGAGACTTTTATCCATCTTTTTAGTTGCAGACATTTGGAATTGTCATTTTGGGGTGGATGGGTGGTTGGATTTTAATTTCTTTCACTCAGATTGTGCATACTTTTCTGTCAGTTTACTAGCCAGCCAGATACCTTTGACATTTAGTCATGGTCCTCAGTTCTGACTGGTCTTCTTTATGAGTGAGACAAAATTTTGTTGGAAGCTATGAAAAATTAGTGTACCACGTCAGGCTGTTAGCCACTGAGCCACCCATTTCCAAGGTCTTTCTATTTCTGTGCTCTACCCCCAACCCCCATTCTGGTGGTGTACTGCTTTGTGTTTGCAGTTTGGGAACTTAGATTACATTCCCTTCATTGTAGTATAACCTTGAATAGGTTGTATAATTCTACAGTTGAAAAGAACATTCTGATCTTGAGGCCTGCAAGCTGTAGGAGAAAAACATTTGTTTCTTTCAGCAATTTTGAATTAATTAGTCAGGTCAGAAAGTTAGCAGATACCTTAGATTTCTTCTTCACCGTTCCCACATTTTAGTTAACACATCCTCTTAAATATTTCTCAAAATGCGTTCTACTCCTCCATATTGGTCTTATTTCAGTACTAGAGGCCCGGTGCACGACATTGGTCGTGCCTGCACCCTCTCACAGCTCGGGACCCCTCGGGGTCCTTAGCGTTGTCGCAGAGGCGAGAGAGGCTCCTGCCACCACCGCCTGGTGAGGCTCCAGTCACAAGGGCATGTTCAGTTCCAGTCAAGGGCATGTACCTCAGTAATTGTACAGAATACAGGCTACCTTTATCCCAAGAAGATAAAAGGCAGGTATATTATTCAGAAATTATTAATAATAATGAGACAACTCACTATCTTATGTTTAGAACTAGAGGCCCGGTGCACGAAATTCATGCACTGGTAGGGTCCCTAGGTCTGGCTGGCAATCAGGGCCGATTGGGGCCTTCCTTCCCCCAGCTGCTGCTGCTGGCCGGGGCCTTCCTTCCCCTGGCTGCTGACTGCCAGCCGGGGCCTTCCTTCATTTTGCGCCACCCCCTAGTGGTCAGTGCATATCATAGTGAGCCGTAGAACTCCCGGTCGGTTGAACTCCTGGGGGGACAATTTGCATATTAGCCTTTTATTATGTAGGAGGATTGTTCAATGGTGTACTAGAATAAGGGTTACCTAACTTTTCTCCTTATCTTTAGTCCTTCAGTCTCTTGCACTTCTAATCTGTCTTCCACACTGCTGCTAGAATTGGTCTGCTAAAATTTATATCTGATCATGTGGTTTCTTTTTTAAAACTCTTAGTGGTTTCCCATGTGTATAATGAGTAAATAAGTTCCTTAGCATGACATGAGCCCGTTCTTTTTTGTTTGTTTGTTAATCCTCATCCAAGGATATGTTTTCCATTGATTTTTAGAGAGGTTAAAGGGAGGGGGAGAGACAGAGAGAAACATCGATGGAAGAGAGGCACATTGATTGGTTGCCTCTTGCAGGCATCCTGAATGGAGGCTGGAAATTAAGCCTGCAACCGAGGTACATGCCCTTGACTGGAACTGAACTCATGACCCTTCAGTCCAAAGGCTGATGCCAAACCAGCTAGGGCAACCTTTCCTTTTTGATCTGGCCTGTGTTTACCTCTCCAGCTACTCTTTAGTTTCCTCCCTCTTCTCTTCTATAAGCTACCCAAGGAGATTTTGTTATGATACTGCCCAGTTTTTGCACTTTTTTTGTGTGCCTGTATTGTCTTTTAATCTTACATACTTACCCTAGTTAACTCATCCTAATCATTCAATGCTCAGCTGAAACTTTCCCTTTGTTACTAAGTGTTCACAGATTTTCCCAGGCGGCATGCTTGTTCCTTTTTAGTGTTAAGTACCTTGTATATACCTCTCCTGTGGTACTTATCATATCATACTATAGTTATTTGTATGTCTTTCACCTTCACTACCTTGAGAATAGAGACCATATTTATTACCTCAGCACCTGGTTTTGTGCCTGGTATATGCTAGCTGCTGAGTAAATGGTTGCTGAATGAATTAATAAATGACTCTGATCCCTGGCCAGTTTGGCTCCATTGTTTGGGCATTATCCTGTGCACCAAAAGGTTGCTGGTTTGATTCCCGGTCAGGGCACATGCCTGAGTTGCAGGTTCGATGTCCGGTAGGGAGCGTGCAGGAGGCAGCCGGTTGATGTTGTGCTCTCAGATTGATGTTTCTCTCTTCTCCCTTCCTCTTTTTCTCTCTAAAAATTAATAAACTATTCTTAAAAAAAACGGCACGTGCCTGGGTTCCAGGTTCGATGCCCGGTAGGGAGTGTGCAGGAGGCAGCCGGTTGATGTTGTGCTCTCAGATTGATGTTTCTCTCTTCTCCCTTCCTCTTTTTCTCTCTAAAAATTAATAAACTATTCTTAAAAAAAAGGTTTAACAGTAGTAATGAAGGATAGTCAATGTAAATAAAAACAATTCAGTGAGAAAAATTGATTTAAT
>NW_006283151.1:482073-482505 GCF_000327345.1 Myotis davidii
CCCCACAGGAGGATGGGTTTTTTTTGAAAATTTTATTGATGATGTAAAATTAAGGGGGTTCTGCTCCAAGGTCCTGCCTCCTTCTGGCCTGCCATGGAAAACGTCAAATCATGTCTCCAGCAGGGCCAGAATTAAAGCCACTGCCAAGAATTTCTGCTCCATATTAAAGTCCAGTTCAGTCCAGCATCTGGGTAGTTTAGCTTGTGTTCCTGCTGCAGTCCATTGCTGTGGGGTCTGCATGGCCATGGACAATACAGCAGGTTGAGGAAATAGATAAGCACTCAGGGTGATTGCTGGTCACAGAGCAAGAGAGAAAAGGGGACAAGCAAGGGAGAAGGGACTCTTTGAGGATTTTTTTAAAAAGATTGATATTTAGGTAGAAAATTTAGAGGAACATCGGTGTGAGAGCAAAACATCGATGGGCTGCCCGCT
>NW_006283151.1:483720-485751 GCF_000327345.1 Myotis davidii
GTTTCTCTCTTCTCCCTTCCTCTTTTTCTCTCTAAAAATTAATAAACTATTCTTAAAAAAAACCCCACAAAAATAACACTGAAAATTAACTTTGGCTACTAGATACATGGTGATCCTGTAAACTCATATAGGGAGAGTAGGAGGATGGCAAGTTTGGGGAAAATATGTCTTCACTTTGGGTCTTGCTGAATTTGAATTCTTATATAGCATCAAAGTAGAGATGTGCCATTCATTTGTTATACATTTGTTATTCATTCATACTATGAATATTAATTGACCCAGATTTTGTAACTGTAGACAGGATTATTCTAAAATGTATATGAAAAGGTAAAGTAACCTGAATAGCTTATATAGTTTTGAAAAATAAGAATCAAGTATGAGAACTCAATCTATCCAATTTCAAGACTTAAGGAGAAGTGTATGTTCCCAGCAGAGGGAGCAATAAAGGCACTGAAGCAGGAGACAGGAAAGAGCCTGCTAGGACTGAGTCCCCCACAGGAGGATGGGGTTTTGTGGAAAATTTTATTGATGATGTAAAATTAAGGGGGTACTGCTCCAAGGTCCTGTCTCCTTCTGGCCTGCCATGGAAAACGTCACATCATGTCCCCAGCAGGGCCAGAATTAAGGCCACTGCCAAGAATTTCTGCTCCGTATTAAAGTCCAGTTCAGTCCAGCATCTGGGTAGTTTAGCTTGTGTTCCTGCTGCAGTCCATTGCTGTGGGGTCTGCATGGCCATGGACAATACAGCAGGTTGAGGGAATAGATAAGCACTCAGGGTGATTGCTGGTCACAGAGCAAGAGAGAAAAGGGGACAAGTAAGGGAGAAGGGACTCTTTGAGGATTTTTTTAAAAAGATTGATATTTAGGGAGAGAGTTTAGAGGAACATCGGTGTGAGAGCAAAACATCGATGGGCTGCCCCCTGCACATCCGGTCCTGGTGATCCAGCCTGCAACCTGGGCTCCCTACCAGGGATCCAGCCCTCAACCTGGGCATGTGCCCTGACCAGGAATAGAACCAGCAACCTTTTGGTGCACAGGATGACGCCCAACCTACTGAGTCACAAGGCCAGGACTATCTGGGTATTTTAACCTTCCTAGATTTTGTAGGCTTGCATTGGCTCCACCCTCCTTGCCACCCATTGTTTCCCAGGCTAGACTGACAGGCAAACCACCTCCCCTATATCACCCTGACTTCACTGCTCATGCTTCCATCTCCCCCTTTGTTAGATCCCTTCCCCCAGTGATCTATAGGGAATGGACCCGTGGTTCCCTGGGGAGTATGAAGTTATAATGATGACCAGATAACCATGTTTATAATGTATGGCCTCCCCTTTGCTCTCTTCCTACTATTAATATTAATAAACCCTAGGTAGTTGTGACAATAACATTTTTACTATTCTTATGACTACCTTGCAAGTCCCACACACGAATCTTCCAAGTCTGTTGCTAATGTCTTCCAATTTGATGTTGAGCAAGTAGATAGATGTATTTAAAAATTTAAACCAGCAGTAATACTATATTTAAAGTGTAGAGACTAAGAACAATGAAAATGTATGCTTATTTGGTATGATCTGCTTTGAAAAAAGGAAAATTGTTACATGTTATCGTAATTTTCATGGCTGATATTTATCTACTAGAGGCCCAGTCCCTCAGCCCGGCCTGTGCCCTCTCGCAGTCTAGGACCCCTTGGGGAATGACCACCTGCTGGCTTAGGCCCGCTCCCTGGGGGATTGGGCCTAAGCTGGTAGTCAGACATCCCTCTGGCAGCCCGGGAGCCCTCAGGGGATGTCCACTTGCCAGCGGGGAGCAGGCCTAGCTGCAGTCCGACATCCTTAGCGTTGCTGAGGAGGCGGGAGAGGCTCCCACCACCACCGCTGTACTGGCAGCCATCAGCCTGGCTTTTGGCTGAGCAGAGGTCCCCTTGTGGGAGCACACTGACCACCAGAGGGCAGTCCTGCATTGAGTGTCTGCCCCCTGGTGGTCAGTGTGTGTCATAGTGACCAGTGATTCCCAGTCTTTCTGCCGCTAGGG
>NW_006283151.1:486950-496519 GCF_000327345.1 Myotis davidii
TTCTTTTCAGAGTAATTTTTTTTATTTTGGTTCTATATAGTATTTTTGATGCTGGTTATGAAAACAGTTTGTAACTCGTCTTCCTATAAACCATATTTTTTTACCATATTTTCTTAGTATACTCGTCGACGACTGAAAAAGAACATTTTGTGAAAACGAGTATACATGTTTCTGCCGGGGAAGCTGCCTGGCTGCCGGCTGCCATCTTGGCTGGAAGTTAATTTGCATATCTCGCCTATTAGCCAATGGGAAGGGTAGCAGTCGTACGCCAATTACCATGTTTCTCTTTTATTATATAAGGATGGGCTCTGAAGATTTAAATTTTAAAATTATGAAAAGAGAATGAAATTAATATTTAAAGATAGCACTTGTCCCTGCTAAAATAGTCAGAAGGGACAGTCTCACTTTTAGACCTGGTACTTTAGCCATCTTTTTCCTTTGACCTGTGGCCAACTATTTTGGAAATACCTCCAGAGATAGTCTGTACATGCACAAGCAATTATATACTGTATTCACCCCACCCCCACATGTATTGTGGTATACTGTAAACACTTCTCTGTACTTTGTTCTTTAACTTAACAATTGACTTTGGAGATTGTTTTATGCCCCTACCTGCAGATATTCTTCATTCTTTTTACAGCTGCATAGTGAGAATAAAATTATTTAATCATCCTTAAAGACTTCACATGACAGATGTTTAGCAGTTGTTAGAGTAAATAAACTTAGTATTTTTTTTCAATACAGAGATCAGGAATTTCCTTTGTCATGTTAAACTAGACGATTTTTATTAGATGTTGGGAAAATTTTTAAACAATTTTTCCCCTTTTTTTTAGGTAACCAAACAGCTCAATGGAGTCTGAGCAACTGTTTCATAGAGGCTACTATAGAAACAGCTACAACAGTATAACAAGTGCAAGTAGCGATGAGGAACTTTTAGATGGAGCAGGTGTCATTATGGACTTTCAAACTTCTGAGGATGACAATTTGTTAGATGGTGACACAGTAGTTGGTAAGTTCAGCATTGCAACTCTTAATATTTGTAGTCATGAATATCTACTAATCAGTATATGCTTGTTTTACTGAGGTTGTATATTGGGGTAACTTTTTCTAAATTGAGGTGATTCATGTAACATAGAGCCACTGTTAAAGTGTACAGTTTAATGGTATTTAGCATTTTTGTAATGTTGTGCAACTACTGCTTCTTTCTAGTTCTGAACATTTTCATTATCCCAAAGGAAAACTTTGTATTTGGATAAACTTTAAAATTTAAATATAACTTAATGCAGAGATGTATACAACTGTAGTTGGGGTTCTCAAATAAACAGAACTCATAGGATAAATATTGATATGTAGGAAGAGATTTATTATGAGTGATTGGCTCACATGATTGTGGAGGCTGAGAAGACCCATGACCTGCCATCTGCAAATTGGAGGCCTAGGAATGTTGCTGGTGTAATCCTACTCCCATTCCCAAAGGCCTGAGAACCAGGGGAACCTGTGGAGAAGTCCCAGTTTGAGTCTGAATGCCCCAGGTCCAGGAGCGCTAATGTCCAAGGGCAGAAGGAGATAGATTATATCCCAGCTCAAGCAGAGAGCAAATTCACCTTTCCTTTGCCTTTTTGGTCTATTTAGATCCTTAACTGATTTTATGATGCCCACTTTTGTTGATGAAAGCATCTTTTTTCAGTCTCCCAATTCAAATGCTAATCCCTTCTGTAATGACCTTCATAGACATATATACAGAAATAATGTTTTACCATCTATCTGGGCATTCCTTAGCTCAGTAAAGTTGACGCATAAAATTAACTATCACAACAATCATCAAATCCTAAGTGTGGAAATTGATGAATTTCTATATGAACACCTCATATAACTACCCCTGTATCAAGAAACATTATCAGGACCCCCAGAATCCTCCCTTGTTCCCCCTTCCAGTTTCAAAGTAACTACTATTTTGATTTCTATTACTGCAGTTTAGTTTTGCAGGTATTTTCCTTTATCTAAATGGAATTATACCACATCTATATATATGGAAAAGCCCAGCAACTGGAACAGCAGAACGACTGGTGGCTATGACATGCACTGTGGCAGCCAACCACCTGATCCAGGCCCTGATTGCTCACCTCTCCCCACACCCCAGTCCGGTCCTGATTGGCCCCCAACACCCTGATCTGGGGTGGGGCCAACCAACTGTCCGTGGCCCCTCCTCCCCACAGGCCTGGCCTGATGGGCCCCCATTGGGATGGGCTGGCCAGACCCCACCTGTGCACAAATTCGTGCACTAGGCCTCTAGTATAATATATATACTTTTGGGTCTGGTGTCATTTACTTATTCTTTGAGCATCATCTATGTTGATTATATTGCCATTGCCATTTAGTATCCCATTGTGTAAATATGCTCAATTTATATATTTTATGCATTCTATATTATTGATGGGTATTTAATTTTTTTCTTGTATATTTTGTCTATTAATCCTATATAATAAAAGCCTAATATGCAAATCTACCGAATGGTGGAACAACCAGTCGCTATGACGCGCACTGACCACCAGGGGGCTGATGCTCAATGCAGGAGCTGCTCCCAGCCCTCAGGCCCCAGGTCAACCAAGGCGGGTGTCAGTGGGGGCCCCCAGATCGCCCCACTGGTTGCCCCACAGATCAGCCCTGATTGCCTGCCAGGCCTACGGACCCTACTCATGCACGAATTTCGTGCACTGGGCTTCTAATTAAATAATAATGCTGCTGTGAATTTTCATGTGCATGTATTTTAGTGGACATTATGTACACAGTTCTTTGGAATTTATGTCTTGGAATGGAATTCTTAGATGACAGGGTATGTGGATCTCAGTGCTATCAGATGCTGTCAGAAATAGTTCCAATGTGGTTGTAGTAAGTACATTCTACCAGTCCTGTGTGAGAGTTCCAGTTGTTCCACATCTTCACCAATACTTGATATAATCAGTTTTTAAAATTTTGGCTATTTTAGTGTAGGTGCAGTAGTCTTGAGTTTTGATTTTAATTTACGTTTGCCTGATGGCTTATGAGTTGAAGTGCCTTTTGTTTGTTCATTGGCTTTTTAGATCGCCTCTTTAGAAGTGCTTTGGTAGTTTGGTATTTTGGGGTAATTTTTGAGTTCTTTATGCACTCTGATTATGAGTCCTTTGTCACATATATGCATTGCAATTTCTTCTCTTTCTGTGGTATCTCCTTTCATTCTCTTACTGGCATCTTCAGATCAGTATGTTATCGCTTTTGATGAAATCCAGTGAATCGTTTCCTCTTTTGTGTTTTTGTTTTAAGATATCTTCCCACACCTCAAGGTCATAAAGATCCTTTCCCATTTTCTTTTAGAAGTTTTATTTTTTTGTATCTTTCACACTTAAATTTATAATTTATCTGAAATTAACTTTTATATGTGATATGAGTTAGGGGTTCAGATTCATTTTTTCCCTATATGAATAACTAGTTAACCCAACACTAGAGACTATTTTGAAAATAATTTTGTATCTGCTAGAAGATATAAATGATTAACAGATGATCTAAAACTTTTATTCCATGTGGCAAAGTCATGATAATTTCAGCTATGATAAATGTAAAAAAAATTTTTTAAATTGATTTGAGAGAGAGAGGGAAGAGAGGGAAGGAGAGAGGGAGAGAGAAAGAAAGAGAGAGAGAGAGAGAGAGAGAGAAAAGGGCCTCCCATCTTAAGGGCTTTTATCTGTGAACTTTTCTGGGAGAACTGAGAAAATAGTTGGGTAAATCATGTTTTATGTTGTGGTTCTAATTAAGAATTTTAGTTGAAAAAGCCTCAGTAGTTATGAGCTAAGCCTATAAAATTATAAGCTGAAGTAAATACATAAAATTAAAGGGTGTCTATGAATCTGTTTAAACAGTTCTAAAATACTGACAGAGGAAATTCCTTGGAAGAAAATATATATATTTTGTTGATTTAAGAGAGGAAGGGAGAGGGAGAGAGAGAATCATTGATTGGCTGCCTCCTGCGTGCCCCCCACTGGGGATCGAGCTTGCAACCCAGATATGTATGTTTGGCCGAAATCGAACCTAGGACCCTCCAGACTGCAGGCTGACATTCTATCCATTGAGCCAAACCAGCTAGGGCTGAAAGATTATTTTTGAATATTGATTTTTAAGAAGTTATAGCTTATTAGTTCTAATGATTTATTTATGATGGCTTTTAAGAATATTGTCATATCATTGGCAAATAGTGACAGTTTTTCTTCCTAATCTTTATAGCTTTCTCCTCCCCAGTCCCCCTTGCTTTGCTCAGCTGACTCTAGTAAATTGTTGAATGGAAATGATGATTACAGGCATCTTTTGTCTTGTTCTGACCCTAAAGTTTCACCATTAAGTATTACCTCAGAGTTTTAAGGATGATGTTTAATCTGGACTTTGATGTTACCTTTTATCAGATTAAATAGGCTCAACACCTATTCTTATTTAAGAATATACTATTTATCATAATAAATGGACATTGAATTTATTATTTTTCTTCCATTTTTTGAGATGATTATCTGATTTAGTCCTTTTTTTTCTAACTTTAGTTGATTTTCAGATATATTAATGTATTATTTTTTGTAAATTGCTGGATTTGATTTGGTTATGTTTTATTTAGGATTTTTACATATATTTTCATAACTAAGATTGGCTGATAGTTTTTCTTTGTCCTTATTAGATTTTGTTACCAAAGTTACACTCCCTTCAAAGTCAGTTGTACTGATGTCTTTTTCTAGTCTCTAGAAGGGTTTATGTAACATTGGCATTATTATTTCTTCCTTAAATTTTGGTAGAATTTGTGAATGAAACTCTTGGTTTAGAATTTTCTGTGGATTAAGCTTTTAAATTATGTTTCAAGCTATTTAATGGTTATAGCACTATTCTTTTTTTTAAAAAAAAATGTTTTTATTGATTTCAGAAAGGAAGGGAAAGGGGGAGAGAGATAGAAATATCAATGATGAGAGAGAATCATTGATAGGCAGCTTCCTGCCTGCCCCACACTGGGGATCCAGCCTGCAACCCAGTCATGTGCCCTGACCAGAAATCAAACCATGACCTCCTGGTTCATAGGTCGACACTCAACCACTGAACCCAGTCAGCTTAGCACTATTCTTAATGTTGTTTCTTTTTAGATCAATTTGGTAAGTTGTATTTGTCTAAAAAATCGCTCTTTTTATTTAAAAAATTTATTAGCATGAAATTGTTTTAGTGACTGTAGGTTCTGCAGTCACGATAATGACTTTGTCATGCTGCTAATGGTTGGTTGTGCCCTTCTTCTTTTCTCTCCCTCTCTTCCTTCTTTTCATCTCCCCTTAATAATCAGTGTTCGTTTAGATTTATCAGTCATTAATCTTCCAGTGAACTACTTTTGCCTTTGTTGTTCTTTTCTATTATGTATTTGTTTTCTGTTTTATTAATTTCTGTTCTTATTTTCTTCTAATTTCTCTGGATTTATTTTCCTGTAACTTTTTTTAACTTTTTGAAGTAGTTCTTTAAGTTTTAGCCTTTTTTCAGGTAAATATATTTAAAGCTGATTCCCTCCAGATACTTATTACTGTTGTCACTAATTAAGAATCCATCTAACTTCCATAATGATATCTGTTTATACTTATAGTTTATTTAGAAATGTAGTTCATAATTTCCAAACCTATGAAGACTTTCTGGTTATATTTTTAATGGGTTTACAACATTATTAAATTGCTGTCAAAGAATATACATTGTGTAATATCAACATTTTCAAAATTTTTGAGACTTGCATTGTGGCCTAGGAAAAGGTGTATTTTTATAAATGTTCCACATATGCTATAGAAGAGTATATAATATGAAATTTTTGGTTAATGATATTCTCTATATACCCATTAGGTAAAATCTGTGAATATTCTGATGAACTCTTTTTTTTTCACTTAACTATGTTTCTCCTTGTTTGTTTCTATCAAGTATATGATAATGATGCATTAATATTTATCTGTAGACTTATGTATTATCGTTTCTTGTCATTCTGTAAATTTTTGCTGTATATACTTTGATCTCATGTTATTAGGTTATATCTTCCTGTGAACTGAACCACATTACTTTTATTGTGAAGTGACTCTATTTTCCAAGTATACTTTCTTTCAAGCCTCCTTGGATATCAGTATAGCTCCCAAATTTTCTTTGGGTTTAGGGATTGCATGCAACATTTTTTCAATCCTTTTACTTTCATACTTTCTGTATCCATGTGTTTTAGTTGAGACTCTTGTAATCATGTTGAGAGCTAAAATAGCATATGTTTGTGAGGGATGAATATTGTAAAACCATTCTGTTTTTTGTATTTATTTTCTGGCTTGTCATTTTTGAGAATTCCTAAGTCCTTTTTTTTATGCTGCAATAACTGTGTAGTATGATTTGATTGTTGTTCTCCTTGAAAGTTTTGCTATTTCACTTCTCCCCCCAAACCCCCCATGCTTTTGCTTAGGGAAGAGGACAGATAACTCTAAAGTTTAATGTCATACAAAGTGTTCAAATATAATTGTAAAGCACCTATACTTAATGGGTAAGCTACAGTTAATCCGACACTTTTAAGAGTAATATATTTACTTTGAGGAGTAAAGGATATAATTTTTGTTAATATTTATCTCATACAAGTGATTACATTCATTGGCATTTTTTAAAAAGAATGTTCTTATTACAGAAAATGTTAAACACATGTATAGGGAATATTATGTACGTTCTTGTTCTTATCATTTAGGTTAAATAATTACCAACTCATGGTCAATTTTGTTTCATCTCTACTTCCTTCTCCCAATTATTTTGAAATAAATCTGAAACGTATCATTTTAGATAGATAAATATACTGATAAGAGTCTCTCCTTGATCAAACTTTAGTCAGGCACCTCTGAATTCTCTTCCCAATTAGGTGTCTTACTTTGGACTTGTTTTATTTAGTACTAGAGGCCTGGTGCATGAAATTTGTGCATGGGTGTGTGTGTGTGTGTGTGTGTGTGTGTGTGTGTGTGTGTGTCTGTGTCTGTGTCTGTGTCCCTCCTCTTCCACACAAGGTGGCAGAGACACTGGGACTGGCCTCCTCCGCACCACATGGAGCTGCAGGACTCCCAGGCCTTACCACGTGGAGTGGCCGCTGGACCCCACCTCCACTGTGCGTGTGGCCATCTTGTGGCAGCCATCTTGTGATGATGTCATGCCTGAGGGCGCAAAGACCACCTAGGCTTTTATTAGTATAGATTGCTCAGTTTTGGTAAGAATTCGGTAAAGTTGGTTTAGCCTGAATCCCCCACCCTTCTCACCCTCCTGGATCCTCATCCTCCACCATCTTCAAGGTAATATCACCCTTATCTGCCTTATAGCAAGAATCCTATCAGGGCTGTTTAGCCAGAACCTCCCCGCCTCCTCTTACCCCAGATATTTCCTCTTAGTAATTTTTTTTCAATCCTCATGGGAGGATATGTTTTTTTATTGGTATTTAGAGAGAGAGAAAGGGTGAGAGAGAGAATTAGCAATGTGAGAAACATCTATTGGTTGCCTTTTAAATACGCCCCATCAAGGGATCAAACCCACAACCTAGTTATGTGTCCTGTTGGGTAATCAAACCTGCAACCCGTTGGTGTATGGGATGACACTCCAACAAACTGAGCCACCTGGCCAGGTCCTCTTAGTAATTTTTTAAAAATTTTATTTATTGAATTTCTTGGTGTGACATTTGTTTAATAACATTATATAGGTTTTAAGTGTACAGGTCTATAATATATCATCTATATATTGTATTATTTGTTTACCCAGTCAACTCTCTTTCTGTCATCATTTATCCTCTCTTAAAAAAAATATCTTTATTGATTTCAGAGAGGAACAGAGGGAGAGATAGAAACGTCAATGATGAGAGAAAATCATTGATTGGCTGCCTCCTGAAGGCTCCCTACCAGGGGGGCCAAGCCCACAACCTAGACACTGTGCCCTGACCGGGAATCAAATTATGATCTCCTGGTTCATAGGTTGTCGCTAACTACTTGAGCCACAACTGCTGGGTGTCCCTTTTTTATCTTTTTTGTTGAAAGTATTACAGATGTCCCCCCCTTTTTTTCCCAATGACCCTCTTCCACCCATACCCGCCCCTCCCAGGCCTTCACCACACTATTGTCTATGTACATGGGCTATGCATATCCTATATAAAAAAGCTTAATATGCAAATCGACTGATCAGCTGAACAGTGGAACGACCATCCGACAACCACCCGGGACCATGCTATGACATCCACTGGCGCCAGGCCAGCCAAGGCAGGTGCGATGCGATTGGTTGGGGGCCTGGCCATTGCCCCATGATTGCCCCACAGAGGGAGGCCAGGCCACCTGCTGGTGGTGCGATCAATCAGGGGGCCCCACGATTGCCCCAAGGAGAGAGGCCCTGGCCACCCACTGATGGGCTGTGGCGGGTGGACGGGGCCTTCCTCTGTGAGGGAAGCCTGGGTTCTGGGTGCTGGTGGCCGGGGGAAGGAAGGCCTATACTTGACGAATGTCGTGCCTCTAGTATGCATATGTGTTCCCTGTATAACCTCTCTCCCCCTCCCACCTTCCCTCTGAGATTCATCAGTCTGTCCCATGCTTTTGTGTCTCTGGATCTATTTTGTTCTTCAGTTTATTTTGTTCATGAAATTCAACATATGAGTGAGATCATGTGATACTCCATACATCACCATTTATCTCCCCTATGTCCTCCTCTACCTTCCTCCCTCCTCCACAGTAGTCACCACATTATTGTCTGTGTCCATGAGCATTTTCTTTTTTAAAAAATTTTTATTTTTTAATTCTCATTCAAGTATATTTTCCCATTTATTTTTAGAGAGAGTAGTGGAAGAGAGGAAAAGACAAAGAGAAACATTGATGTGAGATAAACATGTCGATTAGTTGCCTCCTGCATGTACCCTGACCAGGGCTGAGGAACTTAGAACCAAGATATATGCCCTCTACCGGAATCAAACCTGGGTCTCGTCAGTCCATAGGCTGACACTCTAGAGCTTAAAATTTTTTTTGCTCAACCCCAACACCCTCTACGCCTCCGCTGACATCCATTAGCCCACTCTCTATGAGTCTGTCACTATTTTGCTTGCTTGTTCATTCTGTTCATTAGATTCTGTACATGAATGAAATCATGGTCTTTGTCTTTCTCTCGCTGGCTTATTTCACTTAGCATAATGATCTCTAGGTCCATCCATGCTGTCACCAAGGGTAAGATTTCCTTCTCTTTTTTTTTTGGCTGAGTAAGTAGTTCATTGTGTAAAGGTATAACAGTTTTTTTATCCCCTCATCTACTAATGGACATTTGCACTGCTTCCAAATCTTGACTATTGTAAATAACGCTGCCGTGAATATAAGGGTGCATCTTTTCTTTCAAATTAGTGTTTTGGGTTTCTTTGGATATATTACCAGAGGTAGAATTGCTGGGTCATTCAGCAGTTCCATTTTTAATTTTTTGAGGAAACTCCATACTATTTTCCATAGTGGCTGCACCAGTCTGCATTCCCACCAGCAGTGTATTAGAGTCCCTTTTCTCCACAGTCTCGTGAG
>NW_006283151.1:498047-499134 GCF_000327345.1 Myotis davidii
ATATATTTTATTGATTTTTTACAGAGAGGAAAGGAGAGGAATGGAGAGTTAGAAACATCAATGAAAGAGAAACATCGATCAGCTGCCTCCTGCACACCCACCACTGGGGATGTGCCCACAACCAAGGTACATGCCCTTGACCGGAATCAAACCTGGGACCTTTCAGTACGCAGGCTGACGCTCTATCCACTGAGCCAAACCGGTTATGGCTGTTTGTTAATTTATTGATGATAGCCATTCTGACAGGTGTGAAATGATATCTAATTGCATTTCTCTGACAATTAGTGGTACTGAGTATTTTTTTATATATCTATTGGCTATCTTTTTGCCCTCAATGAAGAAGTGTCTGTCTATTCAGGTCCTTTGCTCATATTTTAATGGAATTGTTGGCTTCTTTGGTGTTGAGTTTTATAAGTTCTTTATACATTTTGGATGAGATTCATCAGTGTGTTCCATGCTTTAGATGTATCATTGGTGAATATGTTTTCCCATTCAGTGGATTGTCTTTTCATTTTGTTGATGGTTTTGCAGTATGTTTTTGGGCTGATATGCTAACAATTGCGCGTACTGGCCAGAGCTGTTTGTTTTGTTTTTAATTGTATAACCCTATCTTTTCCTTTTTTTCCTTGCTACTTGTTTTTTGAAGAAATCACATCATTTGTTTCCTAATTTAGGTTTTCCTGATTGTGTTACTGAGCTGTCATTTAACATTTTTCTGTGTTTTCTATATTTCTTTTAAATTGGTAGTTAGGAAAAAACATTTTTTAATTTATTTTTTTTCAATTAAATCTTTATTGTTCAGATTATTACATTAGTTACTCTTTTTTCCCACCATAACTTCCCTCCACCTAGTTCCCACCCCACCCGCCGCCCTCACTCCCCACCCACTGTCCTCATCCATAGGTGCACGATTATTGTCCAATCTCTTCCCTCACCCCCACCCCCCTGCCCCCCGCCCAAGAATAGTCAGTCCATTCCCTTTCTATGTCCCTGATTCTATTACAAGCACCAGTTCATATTGTTCATCAGATTATTTATTCACTTGATTTTTAGATTCACTATTTTTAGATAGATGTGTATTTATTGT
>NW_006283151.1:500060-500976 GCF_000327345.1 Myotis davidii
AGGAATTTGCCTCCAAGCCAATTGGCTGTGAGAATCAGCTGTGTCTGCAGTGGGAGAACTTCTGTGCTGGAGACACCCCTCTGGGGCTAGACTTGGGGCTTTGGTGTTCACTGAGTCTGCCCCGAGTGTGTCTTTTATGGTTCCACGGAGCTGCAAACTGGATGGTCCCACTCTGACCTCTGGGCTTCCTGGCTCCTGGATCTCTAGGGAGTTGCTAATCTAGCCTTTGCCTGAGGCTATCCAGGAAAAGTCTCCCAGCAGGGCTTGGGTGGGGCAGGTCCCAAGATATCAACAGGGTGGGGTTAGCAATTATGGCTGCTCTCAGTCTTGCCCTCAGACGCTCTGCTTCTCAGTGTCCCCGTAATCGCTGCAAGCCCCACGGAGAGAAAGCTGCCCTAGGGTTCTGGGCGATGCCCCTCCCGATTGAAAACGACAACCACGCTCTCAGCAGCCAGCCCGCTCTGCATGCACTCCGCACCTTAGTATCTCACTTCCGCACTGCGCCTCCTCTGAGTCTCGGTATGTTTTTCTCTTTCCTGCTAGTCGTAGAACTTCCACTCAGCCAGCCTTCCTGTGGTTCTGGATGATGTCCGTTCTGTCTTTTAGTTGTATTTTTGAAGTGGTTGTTCAAGACAGCAAACTCTGGTGTTTACCTATGCTGCCATCCTGGTTTCTCAGGAAAAAACATTTTTAAAGTAATTCTGTTATAGGTTTCTTGGATCATGTGTGTTAGGAAGCACTTAAAATTTGCACATTATAATATGATAGTCATATGTTGTGTACATATAGTTATGATATCCTAGTCATCTGTTCTGCCTCCCTGATTTATATACCTCATAGAGGTTGTGATTTAGCCAGTATTCCACATCAAGTTGAAATTAGAATCTAGGGTGCATTTGGAAGTAGAAATCTCTTT
>NW_006283151.1:501217-508073 GCF_000327345.1 Myotis davidii
ACATAAGATTTGTTTACTTTTTTAATGTAAAAAATTTTCAGATTTCTTACTAAAAAAATGCAAAAAAGTAAATATATATTTGCTTAAAAATTTCAAACAGTGTGGAACTATATAAAGTAAAAACTAAATGTGCCATAATCCTCTCCACTTGACCTCATTTCTTCCTCAATGATAACAATTGTTGAGTTTGGTGTGTTGCATTCTAAACTGAAATCTATAAAAATACATACAATTTATATATTGTATATACATATACACATATACAATTTTTGTTAACTAAAAATAATTAAAAATTACTTATGATAAAATCTTTTACTTATATTAAATACAATATATTTTATAGGGAAGGTATTCTTCCCCCTCTAGCTAGTGCTAGCTATCATTTTCATTTTTCCTTTGTGACCAAGTTGTAAGTCAGGAAAAACAAGAGAGTGTCCACGAATACCAGGAAGACTTGTAGTTAGATTTTCATTTTATAGAAAGGCATGAAAGAATGGAAATAGTATCATAAAAACTAAATTATTTATGAATGTCATAGAGCATATAGTTTTTAAAAGTTTTATAATAGTAGAACTTTATCAAAAGACCAAATTTAACGTAGTAAAGTTAGTTCTTTGGTAAAGCTTTCCTTATTTAAAAAAATTATTTCTAAGAAAATTTAAAAAATACAAAAAAACCCCAAAAAACTCACACGGTCAAATCATATTAATAGCCAGAATCAGAATTAGATTTTATGGTATGAATTCTAGTCTGTGTTCCTTTCCTAAACCCTTTTCCTCAATCCTAGGTGGGATTTTATGAGACGGTCTGTCTTTCTGATGTTCACACTTTTTTAAATATAAATACTTTATTTAACCTAATTTAAAAATACCTCAAATAACTAAAATGTGACTCCTCTCATTTTTTATTACCCCAGTTCTCATATAAATGCCTTGAATTGGAGTGGACCTCAGAGGTTGGCTCATTCAGTACTTAGGAAAATAAATTTTATGGAACCCCAATTGCTCCTAAGAAATAGTACATTTTTATTTAGTGGCACTGCAACAATATTGCCATTTCAGAAGGAGAATGCCCTAGTCTAGAGGAATCACCTTAAAAGTAGCTGTACAAATTATGAGCATCAGCTTTTTTTTAAAATGACATTTTGAAACAAAGAGTTTTGCTTTACTTATGAATTTCATGAAATTTTCCAGTAAAGATTACCTTTTGAGACACATTTTACTAAAAGCCTTTTTTTAAAGCACAAAATATTTGTGAGATAAGACAAGTAGTAAGATAGGAAAATTCCCTTTCCTACTGAATCTGTTTTTGCATTGTTTCACAAGGAATAGCCAAATTACTTATTATGTTAATATGTTTTCTTTATTCTGAAAAGGTGGAATGTCTTACTGGTTAGTTCTTGAAAGAAGGAAACAAGAGGCTGCTGAATGGGATTAGTGAGATAAAATACTATTCAACTGCACAGTTACTAAATTTTCTGAACCCACAGTAGAAGTCTGAAGTACATTTTACAAAATTAAAAGTTGACTTTTAAAACCAAGTCTCTTGAAGCCTTTGATATATTCTAGTTCTTTAGACTCACCTGACATTACTATATAAAAATTAGTGCCCTTGTTATTATAAAATCACACAACCTTAGAGTGTTGCTCTCTTTTTTTCTACATTATAAATGAAAAGGGGCATTGTCTACATCAGAATTTCCTTTTCTATATTAAATGCTTTGTTCCCCTGTCTATCTTAAAATCAAAAAGAAATAATGCTCTGTTGTCTTACTGTAGTTGCCACTGACGCTATAGAAGCTCTATTGTGAATGCTTTAAAATTCTCAAACCAGTTTTGTCTGTTATACTTGGAGCTTAGTCATCATCATACGTAGCAGGACCTGGTTAAGAAGGCTGTTCCGCCTCTAAGCCTTGCTAGATTGTAGCCACTAGCAACCAGGCTGCAATAATTTCCCTTTGATGACATCATCCACTGTGGAAGAACACAGTTGCTTTAGCGAGTCGAACTACATACAGTTCGAACCCTCATCAAATATGGCATCTCCCTTGCCTGCTGCAGCAGGGGTGGAGGAAATGCCACTGTCTTTTTAAGCTAGCAAGCTTTTCTTTTTCTTCTTCTTTTTAAAAATTCTAATCATGGATGCTTCTTCTGATCCTTATTTGCCTTATGACGGGGGAGGAGACTATATTCCCCTGAGGGAATTACATAAAAGAGGTAATATCATCCCCTTGCTCTGAATCCACTGTGGGTATGTTTTGCATGCGGCTGGGCGGTTCTCTAATTGAAACAGGTTCTTGGTTGTCCTTTAAATACTGCAGTATGTTGTTTAGTTGGCCTGGGTTGTTAGCTAGGGGCAAATACAACCTTCTGAATGTTCTGTAGTCCTCTCGGATTGTTTTCTCTGTGCAGATTAGTACTGCTTCAGATCACATCGGACTCCGACTCCATCTTCTGTGTGAAATCCTCTTTCTATTTAACTGGGAAAATGAATTAATCCGCTTTTACAGCTAACTAATGTAGTGTTGATTGGCACCTAAAAATAATGTTTTCTTCCTTCGGAAAACTGGTTTCCTTTATTTTATACAGAGAAATCAAGTGTGTGTCTGTGTACCATTATACTTCAGCTGCTGCCATGTAGCTTTCACGCCACAAGTAAATTTATAGTAAAAACTGACTAGCATTTTAGAATACTGAAATGACAGTAAAGATGAACACATTTTTATATTAATATTTTCCATTTAATATGCATTTCAACTGATTAACTACATTGTCTTACACAGGTAGCTTTTAAAAATTGATATGATAAAAAATTTAGGGTAATTTTTATACATCAGAAAAAATGAAAGTTAATAGTTTGTAAAAACTAGAAAAGCACCCAACATGTTAATTTAAACTAGTGTTTATTCATTTTTCTTAAACTGGTTATACTAAAACTAGGCTGTTGGCAATTGTTCTAGAAAAAAAATTGACCCTAAAGAAAACTATCTTAGATGACTTTATGAGCCATGTTAGTTTGAATTACTGCCTACTATTATAAACTCATTTTATGGTTTAACCAAACTTATATTTATGAAATAAAGAAGTCATGATTTTCCTGAGTATATTTAGCCCATTTTATTTAAAATATAGTTTCTATTCTGACAACACTTTTTTTTTTAGTGTTAAATTCCATTAGAATTGAAAAGTTAAGATAGTCAGCAAATATTTATTGGTTACAATGTCTGCTAGATACTATTTTAGGCTCTGAACAGCTATAACATTATATATCCTATAGTATTGTGTTGTTAGTAAAAACTTGTTTTTCAAATTTTGAGAACTGCACCAAGATCATGTTACATATACAGTATTGTGCTTCTCGTACAGAGTTCCCCTCTTTATGAAACATATATAATTACATATATATGTAAAATAATATATATATAATTTTAGAACATTTGGGGAAATAATCAAATGAAGAAGAAAATAAAAGTTTTTCATAATCTTACCACCCAGAGCTGTTGGCCCCTTGTCCCCCCAATTCTTAGTGTGTGCATTAACTCTCCTTTTTTCTGTTACCATCATCTTTTTTTTGTTAAGGATTTCTTTTAACAGAAAGCAACTTGGATGAATGGTGACTGTTCAAGTGTCACAGTATTTATAAGTAATTAAACTGTAAAACAAGACAAACTGTTTTCTTTGATCTATTACAACATCTGTTTGTTGATGATAATAAACCAAAAGACCCAGGCTTGAGAAATTTAAAAGGTCAGTGTTTAGCTTAACAATCTTTGACATAACTTACTTATAGAGTTCATCTCTGTATAACACATGCAAATAATAAGAAATAAGCCAAAGTATATGTGAGAGTAGGCATGGTTACTGATACGGTTATTACTAAAATATAGTCTTTTTGTGTCTATTGTATTTTCATAAATAATCCTTTAGGAATCTTGCTTAAGTCTAAATCAGTCTTTCTCTTGGCAGCCCAAATAGGTTCCTTGTCCCTTGATGAGTCTTATTCAATTAATATAAGCTAATGTTATTTGAATGTAAAATTGTGTCTTTGTAGTACCGATGAGTCAGTTATTAGGCTGTAGTATCCTAGTATCTGAGGATAAAAGGTTGTTTTCCATAATTTATAAGCTATTATAGCCATGGGTCAACACAAAGGAACTGGAGATGTGGAGATAAGCAGCTAACATAAATCAAGAAAACTGAATCAGGACAAAACAATGACTCAAAATATATCTTCAGGCTGATAAAAAGGTAAAGAGGCAGACAATGGAAGTATGAAACTGTAAACATGAAACTCGGAGTATTAGAGTTAGGGATTACCTTTGTGGAGTAAATTACATTTAATACTACTTTTCTAGGTGAGATGGTAAATGATGTAGCTCCCTACTTAAGTGAATAATGTAGAAACTGGAAATGTCAGTAGATTAAAAATAGAATTAGTTAATATATTGTTGGTAGATTAGAAATTATGACATTTTAGAAATAGCCATCTTTTGGGGTAAATTTCCTACCCAGAAGCTATCAAGTTCTTTCATGAAATGTCTCTTTCATTTTTAAAAAAACTTTATTGCTCAAAGTATTATATAAGTCCCCGTTCCCCCCCTACCCCCCTCCCATTGACCCGTTCTAACCCGCTCCTGCTCCCCACCCACCAGTCTCTGTCATTTTTGTCAGGGAAAAAAAAACTTGCTTTATTTGGATTATCAGTTTTATACTTTGACTTTCTTCTTAATTGTTCATGAAGCTTAATTAGTTGTGGGGGTGGGAGTTGACCGGGGATGAATCCCTTCTTCTACCAGGCCCTATCTTGGATTTGATCTTTTGGGTCTTGAGCCTGCCTACATTTATTCCCTGAGGGATCTTTAAAACTTATTTCAGTATTAATTGTTTCATTCAAAGAATTTAATTGAGCTCTTGTGTATGTATACAGCACTACTTGGTGCTGTGGAGAAAGATGGTGGTACTAATAATAATATTAATAATAGCTAATACTTAGTATAGAATTTACCGTTTGCCAGATACTGTTTTAAGTGCTTTAGGTGTATCAAATCACTTATGTGTAACATCATTTTATTCCTCATTGCAAACTTGTGAAGTATGTATTGTTTTAACCCCCATTTTTCTGTTGACAAAACGGAGGTAAGCAAATGTTCAAAGTCAGGATTTGATCTAGAAGATTTGGCTCATACTCTAATCATGCTTCTTACTATAAACCCCTGTAATAACTTGGCATTTTGAGTCTGGAAGGGGCATCAGAAGGCTTCCTAAGTTAAAAACAAAGAAACAAACCCCAAGGAAGTTAATAAATTTCTAGGGAATGATATAGACTGTATGTTCTCTGGGATTTTACTGGAGGAAGAGATCAGTCTCTTTTTGACAAGTGTTTTCAAAGTAGGCCATGTCTTCAAGTACACAAGGGAATTTGATATGATGTTCGTGGGGGAGAGGATAGAATGAGTACGTGCTCTGGTGGGAATAAATGCCTCTTATGTTGTTCCCTGATTAGTTTTGTTGTATAAATGTGTCATACAAGGGATAATATAGAAAGGTGGAAGGTAGAAGAGTACCGATTCTAGAGGAAACTTGAATGCCATTCAAATAACAGTTTTAAACCACAAAAATTGTGACCTTCCTATTGAAATAAAAGTTTGAGGTCTGTTGTTTTTTTTTAAGTTTGTACTTGAAATCATTTCTGGACATTCATTAGCTCAGAGACGTATTTAAGTAGGTTTTTTTTTGTTCTTATTATAATAGATGAATTAGTTCATTTTTATTCCTTCCTAAAAGTATCAGTAGTTAGCATTTTTTTTATTTGGAAATCCAGGTGCTAGATGATATTCTTACTGCCATAAGGACATTTTGTAGATTCTTTGTAAAATGATTTTAAGTATCCAGTCATTGTTGTGCTTCTGTTACCTCTAATCTTTTAGCCAAATAGAAAATTAAATCTGTTCTTACAAATTAATTCATCTAAGTGTCTGTAAATTAAAAGAACAAAATAAAGATTCTTTATTTGATGTTAGTAACTCTTTGTATTCTAAAACAATACAAAGCCTGTCTTTAAATTTATTTGCCCACAGTATCTGAGTTTAAAATCTTCAACAAAATTTGGTTCAGATTACTATCTTTAGCTCTATTTTCTAAAAATAACATACACTTTACTATGATTAATTTTATACCATCTCATGGCTTGTCGTAAGTCATAAATGATTTGTGTATCAAGATTTCATAATGTGAGCAGATCTGCCACATAGATTAGGTTTGTAACTTTGGCTATTTTTCCCAGCATTGAGGTCTTTTCTTTGTGCCTACACAAAAACATAGGAGACTGGTGGCTTACACTGTATTTTAAAGTTTGTTTTCGTTTTTAATAAACATGTTTAATTTGTAATCTTTTGTAGTCCTTTTCAACCATAATTAGATAAAAAATGGATTTACTTTAGTTTCTGTCAATTTACTTCTCATTCCATACAGAAAACAAATTTCATAATTTAAAAAACTCATGTAATATGTAAATCATCGTATATGCAGAGATAATAAATGAATATGGAATTTCTTTCCAATTATACAGATGTATTAATACCCACTTCATTATCTCTACCTAAGAAGTATCTTTATTTTGGGGTGGCAATAGAATAGAGAAGAAAACAGTGAATTGGATAGTAGGCTCAGCATTGCTGCTGACTGGTTTTGTGTCTTTAGTCAACTTCTTTGGGATTTGGCTTTAATTTCCAAGTCTTTGCAGTTTAAATAGATGGCAGTTAAATATGACTGGATGGCAGAACAGATTTAAAGAGTACATACTTCATTTATCCTATTCATTTATCCAGCAGATATTTAATTGACCATCTATAAAATAG
>NW_006283151.1:509191-515956 GCF_000327345.1 Myotis davidii
TAAGTTCAGTCAAATATATATTGGAGGGCCAGTAGGTGGGAATACAAAGATTTTTATTGATGAGAAAGCAGATAATTTCATTAATGTATTCTCTAGTTAAGTATTTGTCAAATTTCAGGTTTTAACATGTTTGGCCTGAGAAATCAATGGTTTTTGACTCTAGTATAAAAAAAAAAAAGTAAAAGTGTCAGAGTATATGCCAAATAGTAAGTATACTAAACTTTGGTTTTACTTAGGTATGTATCTGTATACTATGTCAGTGAGAAATGCAAGAGCCTTGGCCAGTCAAACCAGTTTGAAAACCAGTTTCTTAAGTATACAATTAGGAAGGCAGTTAACACTTTCTTCTTAGGCAGTGTTTCTGTGGCCTAAGCTGAGTCTGGAACAACCTAAAGATGAGAATGGGGTGTGTTACTGTCCCAGACCTCTGCTAAAGCATAGGGATGCGAGTGCTGGTAGCAAAGCCGTGCCCCTGATTACTATTGCAGCATTTTTCATGGCAGTATTTTAAATAATACAGGACAAGTGGTTGGAACCAAAGGCAAAGTGGGATGACTGATAGTGATGGATAGGATTGTATTAATTGTCTGAAAGCTAAATGCATGGGCACAAGTGTTTTGGGAGAAGGCACCACCTAATTTGGAAAGGAGAGTGTCCAGATATCGTAAAATATACAAGCAAATAAACCATGAGATTATTTTTTAGGCAGTATTTTTAAAAATATATTTTATTGATTTTTTACAGAGAGGAAGGGAGAGAGATAGAGAGTTAGAAACATCGATGAGAGAGAAACATCGATCAGCTGCCTCCTGCACATCTCCTACTGGGGATGTGCCCGCAACCCAGATACATGCCCTTGACCGGAATCGAACCTGGGACCCTTCAGTCCGCAGGCCGACGCTCTGTCTACTGAGGCAAACCGGTTTTGGCTAGGCAGTATTTTTTAGTGATAAGAAATACCTTTAAGTCAAACTACTTGAGTTTGAATCCCTCATCCACTACTTACTAGCTTTGTACCCTTGGGCGTATTTCTTAACTCTGTGCCTTGTTCTAATTATAAAATGGAGACAGTGATACCTATCTGTTGGGGTTGTGAAGATTAAATGAGCTACTAACACATGTAAGGTGCTAAGAACGATGTCTAGCACACAGTAAAGTACTCAATAAAGATAGTTGTTTCATTATTCTTATTATTTGACACCAGATAGATAATGGTTCGTGGCCTCTAGGTGGGAAAGATTATTTTAATTCTGATGTAATCTAGTTTGTCTGTTTTTTTCACTTGTCAGTTGTATGGTGTTTTATCTGCAAAACCATTGCCTAATTCAAGGTCACAAGGATTTACTCATGTTTTCTAATAAGAGTTTTATAGTTTTAGCCCTTACATTTTGGTCTATGATCTGTTTTTAGTTAATTTTCATGTATGATATGAGGTATGGGTCCAGCTTCATTCTTTTGCATGAGGACAGTCAGTTGTCCCAGCATTTGTTGAAAACACTATTCTTTTCTCATTGGTGAAAATATTACTTTAAATAATAATGAATATTAATTTCTACAGATAATATAAAAACTTTTTGTTGAGTTTACAGATATTAGTATATAATGAATTTGTGTTTAAATAGATATGCATGAATTTTATAAAGTTCTGTTTCTGGGGAAAAATAAAAAAGACATAAAATATTATTAATAAAGTTATTTTTTCAAGAAAACTGCATGCCAGTTATAGCTCAATGATTGGATAATTTCTCCCGCTTGCTGAGTTATTTTAGTGTTGGTAATACTTGAACTATGAAATTGTTGGTGATATTTGATTTGTAAAATGTTCAGTTATGGAAAGGTTGGCTGTTGACCATACTTTTTGGATATTTGGGGTTTTTTTTGTCCATATCAGGTATAATGAATTGCATTATATGTTAAAAATCGCCCTAACCGGTTTGGCTCAGTGGATGGAGCGTCGGCCTGCGGACTGAAGGGTCCCAGGTTCGATTCCGGTCAAGGGCATGTACCTTGGTTGTGGGTGCATCCCCAGTGGGGGGTGTGCAGGAGGCAGCTGATCGGTGCTTCTCTCTCATCAATGTTTCTGACTCTCTATCCGTCTCCCTTCCTCTCTGTAAAAAATCAATAAAATATATTTAAAAAAATTGATAAGATTTTTGCACAATATATAGTTGTAGCAGAGCTCATTAGTCAAATTTGTAAGATTCCATCCCCGCCTTTGTAATGTTTTCAGTCTTTTAGTTAAGATTAATATCTTATGAGTAATATAACCATAGTAATATAATAGGCAGTATGCATAGTGGTAACTGTTGCTTTTTTATTTAATTTATTGATTTTGGACAGAGGAAGGAAGGGAGAGAGAAAAACATCTACTTGTTGCTTCACTTATTTATACATTCATTGCTTGATTCTTCTATATGACCTGGCCAGGAACAAAACCTGCAACCTTAAGAGTATTGGGATGATGCTCTAACCCAGTGGTTGGCAAGCTCATTAGTCAACAGAGCCAAATATCAACAGTATAGCGATTGAACTTTCTTTTGAGAGCCAAATTTTTTAAACTTAAACTATATAGGTAGGTACATTGTTATTAACTTAATTAGGGTACTCCTAAGCTGGCCTTTGCTAAAAACATCCTCAATCTGATTGAGGTAGGTTCGCTGAGGTCGACCCCTTCCAATTCTCCCATCCACACTCATCTTGTATACTTGTTTCGTCTATCTCCTTCTGTTCATCCTCTCTATATGTCCAAACCATCTCAACATACCTTTCTCGCCCAGGCCGAAAACCGACTTATGCGCATGGGGCCACGAAGTTTCAATCACACTGTATGTGCGCTCCCGCACGTGGTATTTTGTGGAAGAGTCACACTGAAGGAGTCAGAACCTCATGTGGCTCGCGAGCCACGGTTTGCTGACCACTGCTCTAACCAATTGCGCTTCCTGGCCAAGGTCCTAATGATGTTTTAAATGCCAGAATATTGAGCAGAAACAATACCTTGTGTTTATTGATTTCCTA
Organism: Myotis davidii; assembly: GCF_000327345.1. Taxonomy (NCBI): domain Eukaryota; kingdom Metazoa; phylum Chordata; class Mammalia; order Chiroptera; family Vespertilionidae; genus Myotis; species Myotis davidii. The sequence continues at coordinate 512,207 of NW_006283151.1, forward strand.
CTGTTTGTCAGATATGTATATGATTTCTCTCCAGTCCATATATCATATTGTAAAAGTGGGTGAGAAAACCAGGTACCTCCAAGAGGTGCTGAATCACATAGTTAATAGCCGGCAGAGCTGGAATTTGAGTCTAGGAACTTTCTGATCTGAAAGTGCATTCAGGTCATGGGATTTCTCTACTAGGCACTGAAAAGAAAGTGATCTTTCTCCAGTGTTTTCTGTTGCTGTTTTTCAGCCATTAGGTAGTAGAGGATAGTCACTGGCATCTGGTAGTCAAACCTCCAGAAAAGTTGTTTTAAATTTTTTCTTGTTTTCAATTTGGGAGGTACTACTTTCAGATCACACCTTCTTCCAGCCTGTGATCTAGGGCAGTGATGGTGAACCTATGACACGCGTGTCAGAGGTGACACGCGAACTCATTGTTTTGGTTGATTTTTCTTTGTTGAATGGCATTTAAATATATAAAATAAATATCAAAAATGTAAGTCTCTGTTTTACTATGGTTGCAAATATCAAAAAAAAATTCTATATGTGACACGGCACCAGAGTTAAGTTAGGGCTTTTCAAAATGCTGACATGCTGAGCTCAAAAGGTTCGCCATCACTAATCTAGGGTCTAGGTAGCAGGAGCTATCCTTTATCTTTTTGAAATTTAGTTGTTAAAATTAATAGACCTCTACTATCTTTGTGTTTCTCTGCTCAAGGTTTACATTTCCAGGAGATAGAGTTTGATTAGTTTAACTTGAATCATGTGCCTTTTTCTTCACCGGGATTGAGGCCTCCACCAAGACGGCACACAACAACTTACATATATATAAATTTCCTCTTCTCATGTCCACCAGACACCAATTGCTTTCTCTTTTGTTCTCCCAGAGAGATGGTAAGACTTTGAAATTTATAGGTAGTTGAAGGTTTTCCTCATCCACTTATGTTCTTGCCTGTGATTTTTACAAATATTGCTCATTTTTTGTTTGCTCTTTTGTTTTGATATCCAGTTATGTTGTTTATCTTCATAAGCAGATTCAGGGAGATTCAAAAACTATCTTAACCCCACGATAGTCCTAGAGTCTTTATAAATATCTTTGTATCCATATTTCTGCCTTACCTTCTTTCTCTGTGGCTGGAGAATAGTAAACTGAAGGCAATCTTTAAATGCTAATACAATTGATGAATTGGACAGAAAAATTAATTCTTTTTACTATGTCTTTTGTGTAGATCTCATCAAAAACATTATTTGATCTCAAATTAATAGCATCACTTATTTTAATACAAATATACAAAGATGTAAATTAAATAAATGCAGAATAGTTACTAGATTAAGAAAAATTCTGAGGTACCTGGTGGTACACAGAAACACAAAAATGTTTTAAGAATAGAAGCCCTATTGTATGTTTCATTTCTCTTTATAAGGCTTATTAGAGGGCCAGACAGCTGGTCATGTAATCACTGATTTTCTATTCTGATTTTGGAAGTCTTGGTTCTCTTTATCATTCATCCTATCTAATAATAGACAAACATGGTAATTGACCGTACCTTTGCTATGCCTCCCATGGGCTAATCAGCGTGTTATGCAAATTAACCACCAACAAAGATTGCAGTTAATTTGCATGCTGTAGGCAGGACGGGACAGCGCAAGCCCCCAGTGTGCTGCCATCCAGATTCCTGAAATGTTACATTTTACCACATTAGTTTATTCTGTTTCTTGTTCTTTCTCTTGCTATATATCTGTGCAATATGTAATATATATTAACATATATATGTGTATATATATATATATATACACACATAGGCACCACATATTTTTCCTGAACCATGTAAGAATAAGATGTAGACATAGCGCACTTTTACTTCTAAATACTTTAGTATGTACTTCCTTATGAGAAGACATTCCCTTACACATAGCCACAGTACAATTTTCAAGATCAGGAAATTGGCATTGATCAGTGCTGTTATCTGAGCTACAGGTTATTTTCACGTTGGCCAGTTGTCCCACTGTATTCTTTTATATAAAAGAAAAAACTTACTTTTTTTCCAGTCCAGGATCTAATAATCCAGAAGTCTCCTTTAATCTAAAACAGTTTCTCTGTCAAACTTTGATTTTCATGACTTTGACATTTTTTAATAACACAAACCGTTTATTTTGTAGAATTTCCCTCAGTTCGGGTTTGTCTTGTTTTTCCTCATAAGATTCAGTTTATGCATTGTGGGTCAGAGTACCACAGAAGTGATGTTATCATACCAGAAATCCATAGAGGCCTATGGCACTTCCCTCCAAAAACATTTTTTTTAAAATTACCAGTTTTTTGTTTTTACTTATTTAATAAATTTTTAAAATTCTTTATTGTTTAAAGTATTACATGAGTCTCCTTTTTCTCCCATTGGCCTCTCCCCGGCCGTTCCCAGCCCCCAGCACATGCCCTCACCCTCCTACTGTTCTGTGTCCATGGGTTATGTTTATATGCATGCATACAAGTCCTTTGGTTGCTCTCTTACCTCCCTCTCCCCTGCCAGTTTTAATGTTACATGGAAAGCAGAGTCAGAGAGTCTTACATTTGTCAAGATATTATACTCTGTTATATTCATTCTCCAGTTGCTTTCTCTTAAGAAAATGTGTGGCCTTTTTGCCAGTGTATGTTTCTTGGCATGTAGAAGGGTTAAGGAATCTGGAGAAGGGGCTGCAGTAAATTAATCAAGAGTCCAGAGATGAAACAAATTTGGAAGGCATTTTGGGGAGCCAGAGGAGACTTAGCTAAAGAAACAAAGTCCTCCTGTCTCTCTGGACCCCTTGCTTTTTATTAACACAAATTGTCCTAAAGCAAGGTAGATATACGGAGGACAGGCAGGGTTTAGTATACAGAATCCATTGTCAGATTGGAGGAACTGCCTTCGGCTGTTCAGGTATTTGGCCAGTAGGAGGCAATAACATGTAGATTGAAATGCCCTCAGCTGCCTGGCAGCAAGCAATCATTTATGCATCCTTTTCAACTTTAGGGAAATGCCCTTAGCCATTTCCAACAGGCAATAATATGTATTTTCCATCCCTTGCTGAAGGCTCAAGGTCCACCAACCTTTTAATGAACTTCTTGCATTTATGACCTGCTGGAATTAGCTTCCGGCATCTTTTAGTTAGCTTTTACCAAGTGGAAATTGCTGAATAAAATCAGGATAGAGGCACAAAAACAGAGCTTTAAGTGTAAGGTTTAGAGTATATTATGTGAATGAGCCTGGGCCGTTGCAAGAATTCGGCTTTAAACCCTTGGTCAAGAACAATAAATTTTTTATTCTTGGAGTACTTCTGCCAAAACACTGAAATCAATATACTATTCTCCTTTTAGAAGTGTAAAATCAGGATAGAGGCACAAAAAAAGAGCTGGTGTATTGAGCTTTAAGTGTAAGGTTTAGAGTATATATTTTATGTGAATGAGCCTGGGCCATTGCAAGGATTGGGCTTTAAACCCTTGGTCAAGAACAATAAATTATTTATTCTTGGAGTACTTCTGCCAAAACACTGAAATCAATATACTATTCTCCTTTTAGAACTTTTACACCTTTCCAAGGCAAACATTCAAATGTATTGAGTAGGGAGGTAAGAGAAAACCCTGTTTTATCTGATAGAAGTAAAAGACATTTAAGTTTATTAGAACAATATTCAGTATTTATTATACTGTTTAAAGTAGTAATCTTTTCTATATTAATGCTAGTTCATACTGCCTCTTTGAATGATCAAGAAACAGAACATGCAGCCTGCAGT
>NW_006283151.1:517169-578638 GCF_000327345.1 Myotis davidii
TGGTTAGAAAATGGTTACAATAAGATAGCTGATTCTTATGTGTTGCTTATTTACTATGTGTATACACTTTATATTATACTAGAGGCCTGGTGCACAAAATTCATGCATTTGGGGGTTGGGTCCCTCAGCCCAACCTGCGGGGGAGCTTTTGAGGGATTTTCGCTGGCTTAGGCCATTAGTTAGACATCCTTAGCGCTGCCGGGGAGGGAGGAGAGGGTCCCGTCACTGCCGCTGCTCTGGCCAGCCATGACCTGGCTTCTGGTTGAGTGGTGCTCCCCTCTTTTGCTTATCTGCTCCCTGGTAGTCAGTGTGCATCATAGTGACCGGTAGTTCCCGGTTGTTTGGCTGGTAGTGTCAATTTGCATATTACCCTTTTAATATATAGGATATTTAACATTTAAAGATGACTTGTCCAAACTTACTTAGTGGTCTTGGACTAGAGTCTATGAGGAAGGCTTATTTTTGATACTCTAGTATGAGTATGAAAGATGCCCTGGCTGGTTTGGCTCAGAGGCTAGAGCAGGGGTGGGCAAACTTTTTGACTCGAGGGCCACAATGGGTTCTTAAACTGGACTGGAGGGCCGGAACAAAAGCATGGATGGAGTGTTTGTGTGAACTAATATAAATTCAAAGTAAACATCATTACATAAAAGGGTATGGTCTTTTCCTTTTTTTTTAGTTTTATTCATTTCAAATGGGCTGGATCCGGCCCGCGGGCCATAATTTGCCCACAGCTGGGCTAGAGCATCGGCCTGTGGACTGAAGGGTCCCAGGGTCGCTTCCAGTCAAGGGCACATGCCTGGGTTGTGAGCTCGATCCCTAGCTGGGAGTGTGCAGGAGGCAGCTGATCAATGATTCTCTCTCATCATTGATGTTTCTATCACTCCCTTTCAGAAATCAATAAAAATATATATATATTTTTAAAAAGGACATGCCATAATCACTTTGCCTTATTTCCGAATTTTACATAATTTTACATAAATTTTACATAATTTTTTCTTAACTTGGGTCATTTTCTTAATTTCTCTATTGTAATGATTTCTAGTGATAATATTATAAATGAACTTGTAAGTAGGTTACATAGTTCACCATTGTTTCTCATAAAACATAATCATTATTCCTCTTTTGCTTATAGGAACTCATTACACAATGACAAATGGAGGCAGCATTAACAGTTCTACACATTTACTGGATCTTTTGGATGAACCAATTCCAGGCGTTGGTACTTATGATGATTTCCATACTATTGATTGGGTCCGGGAGAAATGTAAAGATAGAGAAAGGCATAGACGGGTAAGTATTTTCAGTTACTTACAAAAATGTAGTCATAATTAGATACTTTAGTAATATATTTCTGCCAATGATCTCAGACTGTCAAAATATATGTTATGCATTAAAGTTATTTTAAGCATTTTTTTAAAGTTTGTTTATACCCCATATCTTTCCAGAAAGGATTTGAGGTAGCTTAAAAAAAAAGTGTGTAGTAAGACAAAATAGAAAGGAAAACAGGGTCCACTAGGGGGGGAAGATTAAGCCAAGTTCAAGATTTGGAAGTCAGCATGATTTTGGGCTTTGATCAGCACAGCAGCTATGGCAAAACAGGAAGCATTACATAATTCTCATTATTCAAAAGTAATTACTTTCTGGGGACATAGTTTTATGCAGTGTTGCTCTTTTATCTCTTTTCTCAGTTTTTAAATTCTGAAATGTTTCTCAAATTGATAATGAGTGTTGTAATGAATCACTATTCAAAAAAACAGCTTTTATTAAAGAGTACAACTTATGGATCTTTCTTGTTATGGGTTGTGACTTACTGGTATAATGTAATTCAAAAATACATTTTTTAAAAAAAGAGGTAGAAAGAAAGAAATCTCTTTGACAGCAAAATTTTAAATTCCAAAAAGCCCTTTGTAACTTTATGGTCTGCAATCTATATATAAAAGTCTAAGTGTCCATCCAACCATCCGACTGGTAGCTATGATGCACACTGACCACCAGAGGGCAGGCGCTGTCATGATGCGCACTGGCCATTTACAAAGAAACAGCAGCGTGGACCCAGTGCCCACAAACACTTGCATCCCCCAAATGGGACACATCCCACCACCACCCCGGAGCGACACCCCACCAAATTGCAACCAACGCTGCCAAGACCCCATGGCGCAAAATGCGGCCCACAGCCCAGCCTGGAGACAGTGGCTGTGGGTGCCAGGTAATGGCGTCATGTAGCAATGTCCAGCTTTCTCTCCCTAGCCACTAGCTTCCTTGGAGTTTCTTCAGCCCAGGAACTAAACTTGCTTTATAGCCAGGTGCAAACATTTTACAGTTTAACCAAGCATCTGTGAAGCATTTTCACATGCTTCATCTCAGTTGATCCTCACAGCAGTGCTGGAGCAGGTCTAATTCAGCAAGTTTATTATATAAAAGGCTAAGTTGACTCGCACATGCACGATACATATAAAGCTCTTGCTGGTGCCCTTCTAGGGGACAATTGAGCACTGAAGTCCTACTCAGAGGATATTGCTCCCCCTGCCCCCCCTTTTTTAGCCAATTTTATCTCTGTGCTAGTAGTAATGAAGTTTCTAGAATATGGCTTTTCCCCCTTTTTTATTGAATTTATTGGGGTGACACTGGCTATCAAAATTGTACAGATTTTAGGTGCACAGTTCCACACAACATCATCTGTACTATATTGTGTGTTCACCACCCCAAGTCAAGTCTCTGCCCACCACCATTTATCCCCTCATACCCTCCTCCAGCCTCCCCCACTCAACCCCTCCCCCAGTAATCAACACACTGTTGTGTCCATGAGTTTTTTTCTTTCTTTTTTGTTCAATCCCTCTACCCCCTCCTCAGCCCCTCACCCCTCAGCTGTCAGCCTGCTCTCTATCTTTGAATCTGTCTCCTTTTTGCTTGTTAGTTCATTTTATTCATTAGATTCCACATATGAGAGGAATCGGATGGTACATGTCTTTCTAGAACATGGCTTTTTAAAGCAGCAATCCTAGTAAAACAGGGGTTTAGGTTTAGAAGTGCATTCTTATTAAGAGAGGAGGACTTGGCTTCCTGTGTCTTAGTGGAGTGAGATCTGGAAATCAAACCTGTTAACACCATGCTAACTTCACCTCCTCCACAATATTTAGTGGAGGATACATCTGCCTTACACAGTGATAAAGGAGGGCCTCTGGACCTGCCAGTGGGATGGGAGCTCTTCATTCCTGCATATTTACAGACCTATACATTTATTTGTAAATTTATTTTTATAGTCCCTTTATTTACATGATTGTTTTGTACTACATTAATGGGCATGGACCTGTTATTCACTGACCTTACCTTTTAAAGTAATAATCCACTTAGCTTCTAGGAGCAGAGATGACTAGGGAATGATCCACATTTCAAGCTTTAATGCCTTATTTCTGTGAATATAAAAGATGCATACCAGCTAAATTTGATACGGTTTAGACCAGTCTGGGTCATACTTTATATGGTTTTTGGATGGATCCCTTGGCTCAAATTCTGAAGTTCTTACTAAAATATGTATCTCTGGGTAAATGTTTGTCATTGGTTTACAGATATAGCAACTGATAGTGTTTCCGCCCCAAACTCACCTTCCCCATTATTTAGTATAGAAAGTACTGTCCTGTGTGCAATGAGAAAATTGTTATATTCTAGAATTGTGGCTTCTAGTCATAGTTTGAAAATGAAGCATAAGCATTTCTAATTTCAGATCAACAGCAAAAAGAAAGAGTCAGCATGGGAGATGACGAAAAGCTTGTATGATGCGTGGTCAGGATGGCTAGTGGTAACACTGACAGGATTGGCATCCGGTAAGGAAACTTTTAATGCCGTCCTTTTCTGGTTAACAGAACAATAAGTAGGTCTCTCTCCTTTCCACAGTTTTTTTTCAGGTATTGTTGGGTTTTCAAAATCATTTTTATTTTCTTTCTTTCCTCCAAAACTCTTCTTAAACACAAGATTAGAAGGCAGGAGGCTTCTGCATCTCATTTTGGCTCTATTCAATTTTTTAAATCTTTCTGGGCTCAGTTTCTGTGTCTGTAAAGTACATGATTTGGACCAGATTATCAATATCTTTTAAAGTTAACTTCATAATAAGTAAGTAATATTTATTGAGTGCTTCCTATGTGTCATACACTGCTCTAAAAGCTTTATGTATATGTAAGCCTCATACAATTCTATGGTATATGTCAGTGATTTTCAACCTTTTTCATATCATGGCACACATAAACTAATTACTAAAATTCTGTGGCACACCAAAAATGTATTTTTTGCTGATCTGACAAAAATAGGTATCATTTTATTGTTGTTGATCCTCAACAGAGGATATTTTACATTGCTTTTTCAGAGAGGGGTGGAGGGAGGTAGGGAAGGAGGAAGAGGAAGGGGAGGTAGTGGAGGGGGAGGTAGAGAGAGAGAAACACCGATGTGGGAGAGACACATCAACTGGGGTGAGGAGCGAACCCACAACCCAGATACATGCCTCTGACTGGAAATCAAACCCGGTGCACTCGCCGGTGCTCTAACCACTGAGCATGCCAGCCGGGGCAAAAATAGGTATTCTTTAGATTCATTCACACCATACAGCTATTGTACTGGCAAGTTGTCATTTTTTTATTTGATAGTGTAAGGGAAAAGAGGTCAGTGCCCCTGACTAAATAGTCAGGTATTGCATGTTTTAAAAATTCTTGCAGCTCACCGGTTGAAAATCTCTGGTATATATGTTATTATTATCACCATTTTACAGACGAGGGGACTGAAGCACAGACAGAGGTTAATAAATGGCCAAAGATTTAAATTTAGGCGGTTTAGTTCAAGAGCCTACACTTTTAACCACCGTGTATGCTAGAGTAACCACAAAGCCTGTGTGTGTGAGATTTTTAAGAATAGCATTGAAGATCTGAAAACAAATAGTAAGGACTGTTTTAATGACTTTCAGCTTCCACTGTGGAAGATTATGTCCAGAAGAGCATGAGAAAAAATTAAAATTTGTGTGGAGAATAGAGGGAACTACTGATAACTCTAAATGACATGCACAAGAATTATGTGACTCATTGATCTTTTTATATGGTGAAAGGACCTAGATTTTGGCCATAAATTTATGTATTTTTTTATATCCTCTCAGTAAATGATCTTGATATATTTGATCTTTTGATATTTAAGAAAAAAATGAAAATCTATCACAGTAATTAATGCTAGGAGTTTCATTAATTATTTCTAATGGACATTAAATTGATTCTGTTAAGTTTTGGATTGAAACATACTAGTAAAAACTCTGACTTCAATAACCAGGTTTGTGAACCTCTGCCAAGTAGCTGTCTTTTGAATATGTTTTAGTATCTTTTAAACACCTTTTTAAAAAAATCACAATTAATTTGAATGATGTAACTAGTTTTAATTTCAAACAAAAAATGACAGTTTTAAAGAATTTACAGTTTTTAAAAAGTAGTATAAACTTATGATAATGAAAATTTAAAAATCTTAAATTCATATTATATTACCGATGTGACCCTTTATTTGTTGGGAGTCCCTGTTTTCCTTGGCTTTTTTAACTTGATAGTTCTTAACTCCAAAAATAAACTTAATTTTTTACCACTCTGACTTGTTTTTATAGGGGCATTGGCTGGATTAATAGACATTGCTGCTGATTGGATGACTGACCTCAAGGAAGGCATTTGCTTTAATGCTTTGTGGTACAACCATGAACAGTGTTGTTGGGGATCTAGTGAAACAACATTTGAGGAGAGGGATAAATGTCCACAGTGGAAAACATGGGCAGAGTTAATTATAGGTCAAGCAGAGGTAAGTCTTCTTTGTCTCAAGATGAATTAAAAATTGCTGTAGAGAAATGAATCTCTAAAATCATTTAATTATAGAGTTAATCACATATTAGATGATTGCAACCTGCATTAAAGGGGAAAAAAGAAAGAAATGTAATAGGATAGAATGAAAATATGAGACTACTTTGCAGCAAGTAAAATGTAAGTATTGTTTCAAGAAACTCTTGTATTAATCATACAGTCACATACGAGTCTACTGGGCTATGATGTGAAATGTATTTCTTATTAGAAAAGAAGTGCAGTAGGATCTGTGTAACAACCACAAACAGTTGTCATGAAGTTAGGTTACTAAAGCTGCTTAACATATTACTTCACAATTATTTGAGAAGTATGAATTATCAAAAAATTTAGTAAAATAAGGCCTAACTGGAGATACCTTGGAGAAATCCATAGATTTTTCTTCATGGCATTACAGTATTGAAGTGATTATTATCCTGTTCTTGATGTTCTATAATGAACATTTTAGGAGTTAGAATATTATCCTATATAATAAAAGGCTAATATGCAAATTGTCCCTTTGGGAGTTCAACTGGGAATTTGACCAGTGGACGAGGCTGGCCAATCGCCCACAGCCCCTCTCCCTGGCCGGCCCCACCCCTGATTGGCCCCCCACCCCAATCTGGGGCGGGGCCAGCTGGACCACACCTGTGCACAAATTTGTGCACCAGGCCTCTAGTCTATATAAATAAAAAACCAGTGTTCATGATGACCAGGATGACCAAACAACTGGTCACCATGTGGTGCATTGAGTACCTCTTGGTCCCTCCCCCCTGGCCCGTGAGCAGAGCGGGGCGGGACTGGGGACTGGTGAGTAGGCTGAACGGCTGACCTCTTGGTCCCTGCCCCCAACTCCAGGTTCCAATGGATCAGTGATGGTGAATGGGGGGGCAGGACCGGGGTGGATGGTGGGAAGACTGGACTGGCTGTCAGGCTGTTGGGATCAACAGCTCATCCCTGGCTGCTCAGGGGGTCAGGCCCGCGGGAAAGCAGGCGCTGGTGACTTCACCTCCATGCGTGTGTGCTGGCCTGGCCGCTGATGGAATGCGCTGCCTGCTTGGGGCCGCTCACGGCAGAGCAGCAAGGTTGTGGGCGCACCCTGCAGCTTCCATCAGTGCCTCAAGCCACAGCAGCGGTGGCGCCGCGTGAGCGCCCCCAACAGGCAGCGTGTTCCATCAGCGGCCAGCCTGGCGCACGCGCATGGAGGTGAAGTCGCCTGCACCTGCTTTCCCACAAGCCTGAGTCCCTGAGCAGCCGGGCATGAGCTGGTGATCCCAACAGCCTGACAGCCCTGCAACAGAGGCAGCATTTGGCCTGGGGACTGCCGAATGGGCGAAAGATGGAGGCTAGGCCTAGGGACCCTACCTGCACAATTTCGTGTGCTGGGCCTCTAGTATATATATTGTTATAGGATCATATATGGATATGTTTTTAAAAATTGGTTATAGCTGAATTTTAGAGATTAAAGTATAGTTGAGGCTCTGCACAATAAGACTAAGTCTCCTTGGGATGGATACAAATATGTTTTTGGATTCTACTTAAATGTTTGTTCATGTAAAGCTTTTATTATTTGGAAGTAAACCAGGAGCCTTTACAAGTTCTACCCATTTCTTATGAGGCAAGCACTTGCATTAGTGGTGCACTATAAATTAAATTCATACTACTGAACTATTTGCTTTATAGGGTCCTGGTTCTTACATCATGAACTACATAATGTACATCTTCTGGGCCTTGAGTTTTGCCTTTCTTGCTGTTTCTTTGGTAAAGGTATTTGCTCCATATGCCTGTGGCTCAGGAATTCCAGAGGTAAGCCATACAGTATTTAGTATCATTAAACATTTAGTAATTGTTATGATGACTATCTTTTTTGCTTCAAGGGAAAGTAGTTGTGTGGTTTTTTTGGGTTGGGGGAATGGTTTGTTTGTAATATAAAAAAAGAAAAGTTTAGCTCTAGCTGGTTTGGCTCAGTGGGTAGAGTGTCAGCCTGCAAACTGAAGGGTCCCAGGTTCGATTCCAGTCAAGGGCACATGCCCAGGTTGCTGGCTCCATCTCCAATGGGGTCTGCAGGAGGCAGCCGATCAGTGATTATCTCTCATCATTGATGTTTCTATCTCTCTCTCCCTCTCTGAAACCACTAAAAATATATTTAAAAAAAAACAAGATAAAAACATATTTAAAAAACAAAAAAGAAAAGTTTAAAAAATGTAAGCTTATTGTAGACATCGAAAGAAATTCTGCCCTGTAGTCATTTCACCATTTACCTTGGAGGTTGATTTGTTTTTTCTTAACACTAATTTATCACATGGCTAACCAAATAGCATAAGACTTACTTAGGCTCTGACTGGTTTGGCTCAGTGGATAGAGCATCCGCCTGTGGACTGGGGGTTCCCAGGTTTGATTCCGGTCAAGGGCATGTACCTTGGTTGCAGGCACATCCCCAGTGGGGGGTGTACGGGAGGCAGCTCATCGATGTTTCTCTCTCATCGATGTTTCTAACTCTCTATCTCTCTCCCCTCCTCTCTGTAAAAAATAAATAAAATATATTAAAAAAAAACAACAACAAAAAACTTACTTAGACCCCAAGAACCTGAAGAATTACCTTGTAGCCTGAAGTTATTTGATAAATTGATGTTTTGATTTAAATACATTCTTTCTCTTTTTCTATATAAATATATTTTAAATAAATTAATTCTTGGATTTGGCAAATAATATTTATAACCATTTTATACTTTAAAATAAACATTGGGTCATAGTGAGTCAATAGCACAAACTTTTGTGTTTTATTGTTTATCAACGGTAAAGGAGGCTATAGTTAGGATTGAACATCATATCAACTCATTTCTTTCCCCCACTTTGTATTTTTCTGTGTTAAATAATTTACCACTTTTTCTAGTGCATTTCTTTTAAAAGCTAAATTGTAGTGATTTTCAAAGTCTATTAAGAATATCTTGCTGAAACCGGTTTGGCTCAGTGGATAGAGCGTCAGCTGCGGACTGAAAGGTCCCAGGTTCGATTCCGGTCAAGGGCATGTACCTGGGTTGCGGGCACATCCCCAGTGGGAGATGTGCAGGAGGCAGCTGATCGATGTTCCTCTCTCATCGATGTTTCTAGCTCTCTATCTCTCTCCCTTCCTCTCTGTAAAAAAATCAATAAAATATATTTTTTTAAAAAAGAATATCTTAAATAAGGAGCAATATCATACAGTATTTAACAGTTGTCACTTAACGTATAGATAAATATTACATATAATTTACATACTGAGAAGGCATAATATCTTTATTTCTGACACAAAATGTCTGAAAAATATCTAACTATTATATTTCTACAACAGATATTCAAATTTGTCTTTTTCTGGTTTGTAGTTATATATCTTGTATTAAGGTCTGTATTCCCTTGAACGTGGCCTGATATTTTAGTTTTGTTGGTGAGATAGGGTTGCCTTCTATCCTTGCTTGGGACAGTGTTAGAATATGATATAAATTTATTATATGTAGCATATTAGTTAAAGCTTTTGAAAAATTAATTGTAAATTGTTCATAGTCCACCAAAATTTATGAGGTGGTATTCTGAGTAAAACAAGAGAGTAACTTAAGTTAGTTAAGTTCTCATGTTTTGTGTTTGGTTTTTTTTTATATCAATCTGTCTTAATCTTTCCTTTGTAGATTAAAACTATTTTGAGTGGATTCATCATCAGAGGTTACTTGGGCAAATGGACTTTAATGATTAAAACCATCACATTAGTACTGGCTGTGGCATCAGGATTGAGTTTAGGAAAAGAAGGTCCCCTGGTACATGTTGCCTGTTGTTGTGGAAATATTTTTTCTTACCTCTTTCCAAAGTATAGCACAAATGAAGCTAAAAAAAGGGAGGTAAGTGCCTTTTCTAGTTTATTTGATGTATAAATATATGTCATATACACTTAATTCAGTTGAAGAATTTTCTAGTGTAAAAATCACATTTACTCTTTACTTTTTGGATACATTTTGTGTTCAGATTAAAATTACAAGGGGAAAATGGTTGCTTCCTTTTCTTTTTGTGAATAATCGCTAAGTGCTCTGCCTTATACCTCCTCTCCTCTGAAGCATTTCTCAAATGTAGTATTATTTTACTCTTCGCCCTCACCATAATTATTTCTCCAGGGTTGGAAATCTTAACAGCTGTGTTTTCCTCTGGGAGGAGTGTCTGATGCCAGTGGGTGTGTGTGTCATCTGCAGAGAGCTGTCTGGCACCAGGGGCAGTTCTGAGGGCCTCTAGACTGCCTGAGGTTTAAATCAGAGATTTACATTAAAGGAGATGTAGGAACTCCTCTTTATTCAGTTGTTCAGGGAAGTTTCTTTTACCATTTTTTAAAAGGCCAGCCTGAGATCGTCTAGGTCCGGAGGTCTTAAAACTTTACATCTTACAGAGTTTCCCTGATGTTTCTAAATTGCTCTGGATGTCTTCTAGAAGGAAAGTAGGCTCCTGGGATATTCTGTGTTAGCTCTAAACTTGCAGGCCCAATCCCATCCAGTTTTCCCAGTCTAATCTGCAGTCCTAGATGGTGCAGAGCCCTTTGGGGTTTTAAGGTACAGTATTTTATATCTCATTAAATATTGAGAATTCAGGGGTTTCTGGCCCTAGCATAGGAAGAGCTTTCAGCCTGTTGTTTTTTATACTACAATGAAAAAAGTAGAATATTTTTATCAAACTATTTAATTCCTCAATTGATATAATTCCAGTTCATTTTAATGTTAGCACTGAAACGTCCTTGCATTGCAGTAGTCTAAAAGTGGAACATTTCAGAGCATCATTGCTCTATCTGGATGATAATTGTGATTTCAGTACTATTCTGTATATAACAGCAATTTTCTACCTTTTTCATCTCATGGCACACATAAACTAATTATTAAAATTCTGCAGCACACCAAAAAAATGTATTTTTTTGCCAATCTGACAAAAAATAGGTATAATTTTGATTCATTCACACCGGAAGGCTATTGTATTGGCTGTTGTCATTTTTTTTTTATTTGTCAAAAGGGAAAAGAGGCCAGTATCCCTGACTAAATAGTTAGGTGTTGCATGTTTTAAAAATTCTCATGGCACACTGGTTGAAAATCGCTGTTATGTAATTAGGATAACTAACATTATTATTGATTACTTACTATTTATCTGGTTCTATGTCATATTCTTTACTTGCATCTTAAAATTTAATCCCACGATAATCCTATTAACATGGCATTATTATTCTCATTTATAGATAGGTAACTAAACTAAATCTTGGCTAATTTGCCCAAGATACATGTCAGAGTGTAGATTAAAATTTATTTTTCTTCCACTCTAAAGTCTATACTCTTAACTATCCTACTACTACTACTACTACTATGACTGTGTGGACATGTGTTTATGTCTTCTCAACGCAAAACCTAAACTATACTATAGAAGGGCAAGTTAATGGTTAAATGGAACTATAGTATTTGTCTCCCCAGTTCAATTCCTTTAGTTGCTATGGTACCATGACAATTTGGGGGGTAAGATTTGTATTTTTATTTATTCATTTTAAGTGAAAAATGTAATTTATTAGAAACTGTTATAGAAATTTAATTCATCTGAATTTTAATATACACACTGTGATGTTTAGTAATGTTTATGACAATTTTATTCTGTCACCTTAGTATATAAATGTCTAGAGTTTACTTGTTAGGGTACTTGTTAGTGAAAGCATTAAAGCCTCATATTTTGTCTTTCTTCCTATACCCACTTCTTCGACATTTTTTAATTAAATGATTCTAAAATACTAAAGATTAAAATATGTGTTATGGGTGTTAGTTTGATTGTAAAATTCTATTTTATTAAATGTAGAATTAGAAAATTCAGTTAAATATGTTGTCTGCAGTTCCATTAATGGGAAAAACAAAACAGAAAGTAAGTTAAATTTTCTCACACTTCTTCCCTAAATAAGCAAAGTCTGTATTTTTAAAGCCAGATACGATTTAATTAAAACACCTACTTATTTTTAATTTACCAAACAGTAACCTGACTATGTAGTTTGTACTCTTAATCATTTACAATTTAATTTTGATGATTTCTAATTTCTTTTTCAGAAATGTAAAACTTGACCATTTGAGGAAATGCTTTGGTAGCCTCAAATATTTACTGAAGTAGTGAAAAGAATAAAGACTCTTAGAAAAGCAATTAGAAATAGATACCCAATGTGTAGTTGGCTTCACACTGGTGGGACTTGGGCAGTGTCCAAGTGACAGACCAGGAAGTTGCAGAGAAGATCCACAAGAGAGGTTATTATATGATTCTGGCTGGTGAGGCTGTATCCTAAGGGGCAGCCATTGTTTGTGCTGAAGGCTCTCCATATTGGTAGTGGCAGTATTTTTAGAGGACTTAGGGTAGTGAAAACATAGGGAAACTCAGTAGTTTTTAAGATCCCTGGATATTTTACTAGGATTTGGACTAAGGCAGTTATTAATGACTAGTGGCCCGGTGCATGGATTCATGTATATTGAAAGGAAATTAATTAGAAGAAAGATTTGTGCAGTAATTATGTTACTGCAAAAAATTACATGTCAAAATAGTATATATAATATAGTATTATAAATTAAAATGCGTGCAATTGGTGCCAGCGAGAGCTTTATGTGTATCGCACATTCACGAGTCAATGTTTATTTTTAAATTGCCAGTGTGCCTCATATGTACCTGCCGGTTGTTTGGTTGGACGGTCGGATGGATGTACAGTTGGACACGTAGCCTTTTACATATGTAGATGATGCAGTTAGCTCTAAAATATGAAGAAATTATATCCTATTTAAAAATAAGTAAACAGCCCTAGCCAGTTGGTTCAGTGGATAGAGCATTGGCCTGTGAACTGAAGGGTCCCGACTTCGATTCCAGTTAAAAAAAAGAACATATATTAAAGTTATATACAATTACCATTAAAGTATATTTTAGCATACTTTTCAGTTTTATATCTGGTGTAGTAGATATACCTCAGTTGCAGGCTCCTCCCCAGCCTTGGCCCTGGTCTGTTGGGGCATGTGCAGGAGGCAACCAATCAATGTGTTTCTCTCACATCAATATTTCTGTCTTTTCCTCTCTCTTCCACTTTCTCTAAAAAGTAATGGAAAAATATCCTTGGGTGAGGATTAAAAAATAAATAAAAATACATAAACTCTCCCCTCAAACCAGTTACTACTCTCTCCACCGGTCTTCACAGACATCTTGAAAGTTGGCTGTATTTATTGCCTCTTTTTTATATCCCATTTATATTAGCATATCTCGCATAAGATGTGTTGTTTTTTTACTGAATATTGAATATATGATTGACCTTTTAATTAAAGCAGAAGATAAAAAAATCTTTTTAGAGGAAATACATATTTGCATTTGCTTGGGGGGGAGGGAGACATGAGTTAAATTCAGAAGTCATTTCGAAAATTCGAGTAATGTGAAGAATTTTTATTTGGCATATGTTTGAACTATAAAAACACGAAATAAACCACATCTTTTTTTTTTTTTTTTAGGTGCTCTCAGCTGCCTCAGCTGCAGGTGTTTCTGTGGCCTTTGGTGCACCGATCGGAGGAGTTCTTTTTAGCCTGGAAGAGGTAGGTTAAAAAAAAGAACATATATTAAAGTTGTATATAATACCATTAAAGTATATTTTAGCATACTTTTCAGTTTTATATCTAGTGTAGTAGGTATAGACTTTGTTTTTAAGTTTTCAAATTTATTTTCATAAACTTATTTTTCACTCATACATAAAAGGTAATATACTATATATGTTCTTTACCTTGAGAAAATTTTTAAAAATATATTATTTACAAACATTAGTTATTGTTTAAAATTTAACTTTGCTGACATATTAAAGTAAGCAGATATGAATTTGACTTAATAAAGAAATATTTAAAACGATCTATCTCTATTACCTTAAATATAGCCTTTTTATTTAAATTTTTTAATTCCTAAATCATCTTTGTAAGTTTTTCTTCTGTGATTATTTATATTGCAGTTATTGATGTTTGAGGAGATCATTTTAGTTGCTTTAGTAGAATAGTTTATTTTTGTTTTCTCTTTGGTGCTTAAGACTTTTTACACATTTACACAAAAATATGAGTAGGAATATTTTAAAATGTACTTTTTTAGTTATTTTTATTTTTTCCTCTTTTTAAAATTTAATATAGAAGAGGTAAATCAAATACTTCTGTATGAGCTAACAGGAGCTGGTTGCAGTACATTTGTTGTTAACTACTATGATTGGAAGTGAAATTCATTTTGAAAATATGAAATGCTAGGTACTTTAAATAATTATTAGACATTTATGACTAGTTGATATTATGAATGTATAATGAAGTGACAGTTAAAGAAAAACATCAATATTTTTCTTACCATAGTGAAATCCATTCTATGTAAATTCTCGTGGCGGCAAAATTTAGAGCTATGATATTTACTATTCAAGTTATATCAGAAACATTTTATAAAATTATATCATTAATTTTTCTTTCTCTTTTTTTTTTAGGTTAGCTATTATTTTCCTCTTAAAACTTTATGGAGATCATTTTTTGCTGCTTTAGTTGCTGCATTTGTTTTGAGATCCATTAATCCATTTGGTAATAGCCGTCTGGTCCTTTTTTATGTGGAGTATCATACACCATGGTACCTTTTTGAACTGTTTCCTTTTATTCTCCTCGGGGTATTTGGAGGGCTTTGGGGAGCCTTTTTCATTAGGGCAAATATAGCGTGGTGTCGTCGACGCAAATCCACCAAATTTGGAAAGTATCCTGTCCTTGAAGTCATTATTGTTGCAGCCATCACTGCTGTGATAGCTTTCCCTAATCCATATACTAGGCTCAACACCAGTGAACTGATTAGAGAGCTTTTTACAGACTGTGGGCCCCTGGAATCCTCTTCTCTTTGTGACTACAGAAATGACATGAATGCCAGCAAAATTGTTGATGATATTCCTGATCGTCCAGCAGGCGTCGGAGTATATTCAGCTATATGGCAGTTATGCTTAGCACTCATATTTAAAATCATAATGACAGTATTCACTTTTGGTATCAAGGTAAGTGCCAATGTGGGGTGATGTTTAACTAATCTTGGCATGATCAAAACTTGTATGTGGAATGAGAGATGAAATTTTTATGTAAAGGTGGTTGTTTCATAACCGTGGCCTGAAAAAGTTCTTATTTTTGGGTTCAATTTTAAGAAATGAAAAAAAAAAAGAAATCCTTAGGATATATTGTTGAGCCATGGTATCTGTTAATTTTAACAAATTACTCCCAAATCTAGCAGCTTATGATAACTTATTTTGCTTTTGATAATGGTCTGATTTGGTTAAGGACTCAGCTGGCATGTTTTGGTTTCTCATACAGTTGTCATGAGACATGGCTAAGGCTGCTCATCTCATAGACATTCATCTGTCTGGCACCTGGTCTGAGAAAATTCAGACAGCTAGAGCTGGAACATCTGGCCTTTTCTAACATCTCTCCCTCTGTGGTTTTTCTGGCATGGTGGCCTCAGGGTGGTTAGATTTCCTACATGGTAGCTCAGGTTTCCAAATGCAAGTGTCCCAAGAGGACCGTTTCTAACCTAGCCAAAGAAGTCATACAGCATGCCTTCTATTGTGTACTGTTTGTCCAGACAGCCACAAAGGCCCACCAAGGCACAGGGGGCGGGATATATGTTCTACCATTTAGTGGGAGGAGTGTTAGAAAATTCATATTTCTAAACCATTTATTAGTTTACTATTGCTGCAGTAATAAATTAGCATAAATTTAGTGGCTTAAAATCACCCAAATTTATTACATTTCTGGAGATAAATCAAAAATCGGCCTTACTGGGCTAACATTAAGGTATTGACAGGGATCCCACCCCCCTTCCCACCTTCTAGAGGCTGCCCATATGCCTTGGCTCATGGCCCCCTTCTTCCATCTTCAAAGCCAGCAACAGATGGTCAAGTCTTTCTTTACCTCATCATTCTGGAACTCACTCTTCTAAATCCTTCCACATTTAAAACACCTTTATTATTACTTTGGGCCCAGCCAGATAACCCAGGATAATCTCCAGTTTGAAGGTCAGCTGATTAACAACCTTAATTCTGTCTCCAACCTTAATTTCTCCTTGCTACATAACATAATGAATTCACAAGAATCAGGATATTCATATCTTTAGGAAGCCACTTTTCTACTTTACCGTATCCCTGTAAGGGTTACCTTGAAAGGACACTGCTGAAGCAAGAGTTACATTACTAAGCCCAAAGCCTTTTTTAAAAAAAAAAAATATATATTTTATTGATTTTTTACAGAGAGGAAGGGAGAGGGATAGAGAATTAGAAACATCAGTGAGAGAGAAAAATTGATCAGCTGCCTTCTGCACACCCCCTACTGGAGATGTGCCCTTGACGGAATCAAACCTGGGACCCTTCAGTCCACAGGCCAGCGCTCTATCCACTGAGCCAAATCAGTTAGGGCGCCCAAAGCCTTTTTCCATCAAGGACTTGGTCCTTATTCCCTGGGACATTGTTTTTTTCTAACTTATGAAAGTGAGAATAACATTTGATAGTGATTTGCCAGTAAATATAATTCTATTAATGTGACTGTCAGTGATGTATATCAGATGTCAGCTAATCCTTGTTCTTTAAATTACTCTACCTGTAATCTACACTAATAAAAGACAAAGATGCTAATTGACTGTACCTTTGCTATGCCCCAAGCCACGCCCATCAGCCAATCAGAGCAACTATATGCCAATTAACCCAACCAAGAGGGCAGCCGGCAGCCACGGAGCTGGAGCAAGCAGGAGGCTTGGTTGCCTGGGCAATGGAGGAAGCCAAGCTTCCCGCTGGCCCTGAGCTGGCTGTGGGCTCCCCTCATGGCAACAAAGTTTCAATTATAGAAGACATATAAATCCCAGATACCTGCTTCCAGCCAGCCTCCACTGAGAGCTTGGGTGGCTGGGGGCCGTGGACAGCTTACAAACAGTCATCAGCCCTCACCCAGGCTGGTCACACCCTCATGGGGTCAGGGTCCCTGCTGGGGGGCTTAGCCAGCCTGAAAATCGCCCTCAGCCCCTTACCCAGACTGGCCAGGCACCCCATGGGGGACCCCCAAACTGAAGGGGCTGTGGCCAGCCTGCAAACAGCCATCAGCCCCTCACCCAGGCTGGCCAGGCACTCCTATTATAGCAGAACGACTAGGAATGACTGGTCACTATGACGCATCCTGACCACCAGGAGGCAGATGCTCAATGTGGGAGCTGCCCCCTGGTGGTCAGTGTGCTTCCACAGCGGGAGCTCTGCTCAGCCACAAGCCAGGTTGACGACTGCCAGTACAGCGGTGGTGGTGGTGGGAGCCTCTCCCGCCTCCTCAGCAGTGCTAAGGATGTCCGACTGCAGCTTAGGCCTGCTCCCCGCTGGCAAATGGACATCCCCCGAGGGCTCCCGGGCTGCCAGAGGGATGTCTGACTGCCAGCTTAGGCCCAGTTAAGACAACAGGTGGTCATCCCCTGAGGAGTCTCAGACTGCGAGAGGGCACAGGCCGGGCTGAGGGCCCCCCCCAAGTGCACAAATTTTTGTGAACCGGGCCTCTAGTTCATATACTAATATTCTCTAGTGTTAGTGTGCTTTCACAGCTGTACATTGTGGAGACTAACAGCTTGATTTTAACAAAATTGGAGTGGTGTTGAAATATGGTCTTTTGTTGTTTTTTTAAAATTTTTATTTAGTTATTTTTAAAGAAAGAGAGAGAGAAAAGGAGAGAGGACAGGGGGGAGAAAGAGAGAATTATTTAAGCAGTACTTCTCAGACTTGGAGGTGCAAGTGATTCACCTGGGATCTTACCACTCACTTATTTATTCATTGGTGACTCTTGTATGCCCCCTGACCAGAAATATGGTCTCTTTTGTATTATCCTCTGTGTTTAGTCCAAATTATAGTAATTAAATATTATTAATTAAATATAAGAGTTAACTATTAGAAAAACCTTGAAATTTTCCTTTTTCTTCTTAGTGAATCAAATTAAAGGAGTTGTTAAAGCTCCTGTTTCTACAGTAAGTTGATTTACTGTCTAAAAACAACAGCAAACAACACACCCTTAGTTGAGCTACAGGACACCAGAGGCCTATTACCCTCTGCTTTGGCCAAAGAATCTACCTGGCAGGAAAATAAAAAAACATATTTTGACCCCTTCTATTTGGATATCCAGTTAATGAACCTGATATATTCTTCAACTTGCCAACACTTTGTGCTCAGCTTATTTCATATCCATAACAGTTTAGAGCTATTAGTCTTTTAATAGTTTTTAAATGATCTTGCTTAATGTGTTTACTGTTTCTATTATCCTCGTTAGATTCATATGTATGAATTAAAAGGAGAAAAATATTGATTGACTAAAAAAATGTATGTATCTATACATATACATATGTATATATATATAATGTATATATAATGTATGCATGCATGTATACATATAAATATACTAGAAGCCAAGCTGGGTCCCTCGGCCTGGCCTGCAGGATAGGGCCAAAACTGGCTCTCCGACATCCCCCGAGGGGTCCCAGATTGCGAGAGGGCGCAGGCCAGGCCAAGGGACCCCACCGATGCATGATCGAGGCCGGGGAGAGACATGAGAGGTTGGCCAGCCAGGGAGGGACCGCGGGAGGGCTCCAGGGCGTGTCCGGTCCATCTCGGTCAGTCCTGATCAGCCAGACCCCAGCAACAAGCTAACCTACCAGTTGAAGCGTCTTTCCCCTGGTGGTCAGTGCATGTCATAGCAAGCGGTTGAGCAGCCTTAGCATATTACACTTTGGTTGAACAGCTGACTAGTCAACTGGACACTTAGCATATTAGGCTTTTATTATATAGGATAATATAAAATCACTACACAGTTATTGGGACACCTGATAACATTGCCCACTTTATATTGTACCAGTTAAGAGGGATAGCGTCTTTCTATCATTTTATAAACAAGTAATATATAGGAAGGACATAATCTTGGAGTAAAGGCAGTACTTAATACTGAATTGATTTAGAATTATGAAAAGTGCTTTGTACTGTTCTTTTCTTTTTCTTTCCACATTTACCATGTACTAATGAAAATTTTGTTAGGGGTTGACATTAAGGAACTCCTACCTAGAGAAATAACCCTTGGTTTATTTTCTCTTTGGAGTAGAGCAGTGGTTCTCAACCTTCCTAATGCTGTGACCCTTTAATACAGTTCTTCATGTTGTGGTGACCCCCAACCATAAAATTATTTTCATTGCTACTTCATAACTGTAATTTTGCTACTGTTATGAATTGTAATGTAAATATCTGATATGCAGGATGTATTTTTATTGTTACAAATTAAACATAATTAAAGCATAGTGATTAATCACAAAGACAACATGTAACTATATATGTGTTTTCCGATTGTCTTAGGTGACCCCTGTGAAAGGGTCGTTCAACCCCCAAAGGGGTCATGACACACAGGTTAAGAACCAATGGAGTAGAGAATGTGATGTGTTATTTTGTAACTGAATTCATGGAATTGTTAGGATACTGTATAGTAAGATTTTGCTAAAAGTTTTAGGATTTTGCTATGTCATGTGAAAAGAAGCAAAAGTGTTAGAAAGAAATCCACAGAACATAGTTTCAAGCATGCAGTTGAGTACCTCTGCCTTATCGTGTATTCTGTTCTGTTGTAGGTTCCGTCAGGCTTGTTCATCCCCAGCATGGCCATCGGAGCGATTGCAGGGAGGATTGTGGGCATTGCAGTGGAGCAGCTTGCATATTATCACCATGACTGGTTTATCTTTAAGGAGTGGTGTGAGGTTGGGGCTGACTGCATTACTCCTGGCCTCTATGCCATGGTTGGTGCTGCCGCATGCTTAGGTAACAACCACTGTGTCTGTCTGTGTCTGGATGCCTGTGAGTCTGAGAGAGAAAATGAGTAAGAGCTTGCTTGTGCTTAATTGGTGGGGTGGGGTTAGGGAAAAGGTGAGGCACAGGACAGAGGAAGAGAGTGTTTTCACAGAAATGAAATAGTACTACTATTATATGATACTAGAGGCCCTGTGCACACATTTGTGCACTGGAGGGGGGGGTGTCCCTCACCCAGACCAGGGCCCTCTCAAAGCCCAGGACCCCTCAGGGGATATCCGCCTAAGCTGGCAGTCAGATATCCCTCTCACATTCCGGGACCCCTGGCTCCTTTTCACACGC
Organism: Myotis davidii; assembly: GCF_000327345.1. Classification (NCBI taxonomy): domain Eukaryota; kingdom Metazoa; phylum Chordata; class Mammalia; order Chiroptera; family Vespertilionidae; genus Myotis; species Myotis davidii. The sequence goes on from NW_006283151.1 coordinate 537,198, forward strand.
CTGCAGTGGAGGTGGGAGAGGCTCCTGCCACTGCCGCGGTGCTTGCCAGCTATGAGCCAGCTGAGGGGTGCTCCCCCTGTGGGAGCACACTGATCTCCAGGAGGCAGCTCTCCATTGAGCATCTGCTCCCTGGTACTCAGTACGCATCATAGCAACCAGTTGTTTCTCTGTTTGGTCTATTTGCATACTAGCCTTTTATATAAGAATAAACAGTATTAGGTTTTATTTTACCTGCCTCTGAAAATTTGTTAATGCAAAAATTTAATAAAAATTTAATTTAAACTTTTTAATATCACTTAATGCTTTATGATAGAAAACATCTTAGGCTTAATTTGAATCCTGTCCAAGAAGATGTTTGTTTTTTTTCATTGTCAAGGATCTTAACTTCCCTCCACTAGCTATAGCCTGGTTCCTAGGTTAGCATGCCAGCAAAGCTACAGAGTACCTTTACTTGGGCTCTGCAGTGATTTATTTTTAGCCTCAGTAAAAGGTTTCTTTACTAATCCTCCCCCATGTAAGGTGTAGTTATAGAAAAATGAGAAAAGTCACTACTCTTTTAAAGAAAAGAAAAGCAAAATATTTGCAAGTTTATTTATTGTCTTCTTGGGCATGAAAAGTAGTTGTTTTATATTTAAAATATCAGCTAAACTTTGGTTATATTTAATAATTGTTGGTATTTTGACTTATTTTTGTTCAATACATCAAAATTGTGTAAAGTAATTTTTAATCTTCAACAGTATAATATCAAGTGAAAGTGAAGGACAGAATCATTTTCACTAACGTAGCAAGTATTTATTGAGTACCCACTTTCGGTTTAGCACTCTGCTAGGCGCATTGAGTCATAGAAAAAGAAGTATAAACCATGAACCCAACCTCAACTATAATCAGGTTGGGTAGACAAGACCCACACTGAGAAAACAATAGTGAGCAATACATAATGATTATATATTGTACTGCAAGAGTCTATGAAAATTGTAGCAATCTAGAGGAAAAAAAGAGCTGAAGTAATTTAGGGTAAAACGTTAACTTTATTTTTAAAGAGTAATACAATTTGGAGGACTTTGTTGAAGAATATAATAATGTGAAGACAAATTAGAATAGTATTCATGGGCCTCTGAAGAAACTGACAGTATTGAAGTACAGAATGCATTTTGGGTACTTTTGGGAAACAAAAGGTTGGATGGTGGGAAGGACCCAGACTGTGAGGTTGCCATGGTTTAAGTTAGGATGAATTTGTATTAGGAATCAGTCAGATCTTGGCAGTTGTGCCTTTGCCACATGTAGCTTGAAGACTTTGGGAAAGTTCCTTTAATTCCTCTAAAAACATTTTTTTAATGGAACTAATAACTACCTATATCTTACAGTTGTTTTGAGGATTATCTATATACGGGCAGTCCTCAGGTTATGTCGGACTCGACGTATGTCGTTTCGTGGTTACGTCGCCATCTCCCATTTACTTATAAAAAGAAAAAGTCTGTCATTTCGACGTATGTACATATGTGCTTTATGTTTTTTATTATTTACCACAAGTAAAGGTTAGGAATTGTTATATTTCTTTTAAATTTGTTTTACTTTTTCACTTCATTACTGCTTTGTATGTGCTCCATGTGAGTGACGTAGGTGCTTATGTAGGTGGGTTCCAAATTACGGCGAAAATTGCGTTATATCGAGCTATAGGAACAGATCTCTGATGTAACCTGAGGACCTACTGTATAAAAGCCTAAGCAACTGTTATGGCAGAATGACCTGAACGACCAGTCGCTATGATGCACACTGACCACCTGGGGGCAAACGCTCAACGCAGGAGCTACCCCCTGGTCAGTGTGCTCCCACAGGGAGCGCTGTTCAGCCAGAAGCCAGGCGGTAAGGAGACGGGTGGTAAGGACCCTTCCGCTAAGGAGCAGCGAGCTGAGGGGTGAACAAGCACGTGGGCAGTAAGGAGCGAGGGATCCTGGATTGCAAGAGGGATGTCTGCTGAGGGGTCCCAGACTGCGAGAGGGTGAAGGCTGGGCTGGGGACTCCCCCCAACCCCCTGACCCTCCCCAGTGCATGAATTTTGAGCACCGGGTCACTAGTATGAGATAAAATGTATATAAAGCTCTTAGCATAGTGCCTGGTAAAATAAGTTCTTCGTGAAAAAATAATTTTTAAAAATACTTTTGTAAACTGAGTAGGACATGCCTGGCAGAGTATAGATAGATAATAGTAAGTTCTTTCTCCCTTCTATTTTTAGGTTAAAAAACAAGAAGGAAGAGTTTAAGCTTAATATAGAATGAATTGGTGAGCCCTGATAGGTTTCTGAGCAAAGAAGCAACATGGTGAAAGTGTTACTTAGGAAAGGTTAACCTGGGAACATGGCTTAGAAAGTGGATTGAAGGTAATAGGCCTGGAGTTAAGGAGGTAACACAAAATAGTATTAAAATCAAGGAACAAAGTCTTGAGGGTCTGGACTAGGTTGGGAATAGTGAGAATTTCAAAAAAGATACCCATAGATATTTTGCAGAGGAAATCAGATAGGACTAGGTGAGAGTCTAGATGTTGGGATAAAGTAAAAGGATGAACCAAGAATGATTACCTAGGTTGTCAGGAAGAATGTGATGCAGGCTGTTGGAGTCAGGGAAGTTGGAATGGGGAGCTCTTTAGGAAGAAGAGTTTAGTTTTAAGTGTGTGATGTTCTCTGTGACAGTGCTTGTGCACTGTCCTTTTAGAGGAAGTCAAGACAAGCACAATAAGATAAGGCGTGCACAGCTGGAGACATGGGGCAAATGCAGCCGTAGAGGGAGACATGTGGGGGAGGCATTGGCATAGAGAAGGTAGTTCAGAATGGTGATTGGGATAGATGAATGAATAGATGAGTTTTCTGAGGGAGGGAATATTATACTGCTACCATAAACCACAAGGCATCAACATTTTGCTTATTTTGAAAAGATTTAGAGGAGAGAAATACAGTAAATTAATATTCTACCCACATATAAATTTCATTTGTAAGTTGGTAGTAAACAAGATAGCTATGATGTGCTTCACCAGATTCCTTGAGAATGAATGATCTTTTATAAGGGTGAAATTATGTCTTTGCTATCGCAGTGAACCAAAATGGCAAAGTTGTTTTGGTTGGACAGCTGTGGTTTTTTATATGAAGCAAGCAGGTTTTGAAATGTTATTTCAAGTCTTCTGTGTTATAAACAAAGATGATTGGTGTTCTTTTAGATATTATTAAAATAGTAATAATTGTCCTAATAGGAGTTTTCGATGATAATCCTTTTCACTAAGTTTGTATTCACTTGCCTAGTGCAAAAATTCTACTAGCAAGTATTGATGAGGCTCCTGTCCTTCCTGACCAGTGATGCTTATTTTTTTCAGGTGGAGTGACAAGGATGACCGTCTCCCTGGTGGTTATTGTTTTTGAGCTTACTGGAGGCCTGGAATATATTGTCCCCCTTATGGCTGCAGTAATGACCAGTAAATGGGTTGGAGACGCCTTTGGTAGGGAAGGCATTTATGAAGCGCACATTCGGTTAAATGGATACCCTTTCTTGGATGCAAAAGAAGAATTCACTCATACCACCCTGGCTGCTGATGTCATGAGACCTCGAAGGAATGATCCTCCCTTAGCTGTCCTGACACAAGACAACATGACAGTGGATGACATAGAAAACATGATTAATGAAACCAGCTACAATGGCTTTCCTGTCATAATGTCAAAAGAATCTCAGAGATTAGTAGGATTTGCCCTCAGAAGAGACCTGACAATTGCAATAGGTACCTTCTAAAAAAAAAAAAAAATACACATTTATAAGTATCAGTATCTAGATATCTAGGTAGATATAGATATATAGTAGCTTTCTGGAAGATAGGAAGCAATAAAGTTTAATTGGTTGGGTTTGTGAAGGCAGGTCTTATATTCTTTAGAAAAGGAATTTATGCTTCCATGGATTGTTTTCCTGCTAAATAGAGTTTTATCTTTGACTTGGCATTGTTATTAGTTTGGACTCAGATACTTCCCCACCCCTCACCCCCTCAGATAAGCCTTGTTAAGTTGATTTTTCTTAATTATTATATAATTACTCTTAATGAACATATAAGACTTTAGCAAGTGCCAGGGCATCCAGCAAAATACATTCTTCTATTTAATAAAGTTGGCTTATTTGAATGCAAGTTATTGAAAATTCCATCTTCATTGGTCTGTTTCATACCAGATTCACAAGATCTTGTTTTTTTAGTTTTTGGGTTTAGGTTTATAATATTAACTTGTAATATCTAGTTTAAAGTGAAAAAAGTCATTGAGATTTTATTTTTGGTTAAACGTCAGGTTGAAAAAGTATGTAAGTGCTATTGTATTTTGAGCTAACATTCCTGAAAAAATTTAAAGGCATTAGGCACACTGTTATTTCTTGGAAATAAATTAAACTTTTTCCCCGAGGAGGAAGCAATTGTGTTCCTCCAAAATTAATTTTTCCTCTTACCCAGTAGTACTACAGTCTTAATAAGGAGACCCATAAGGCTTCTAGTCCTTTTCTACACAGCTGACTGTCTCCCCTCTCTCCCCTCTGACCTCCAAAGGTGATAGAGAATATTTTCATTAAGTAATTGATTTGATACTCTGCAGTTTTTAGTAGAGGCCCCTGAGCTGGAAGTGTCAAGCATTTGCCCTGTCTCCAAAGGTCATTCATGTGAGCCCGTCATCCCCCTTTCAACTTATCCCTGTGGCAATTGCAGAAGGATTGTAAAATATTTCCATTCTTGTGCCATTGCAAGAGGAAAGACTAGACAGTGTAGATGAGAGTATTTCTCCAATCAAACTGGAAAGAAACTCAATTTGCAAGAGCTATTAAAGTAGAAAAAAAGAGAGAAGGAAATAGCTTTCGGAGAATATCCTACTCAGTTTAGGAAAAGGCTTACAGCTTTAGAAGACTTTTTCAAAGACCGGCGGTCCCATCATTCCAAGTTTTGCTCTAAGTAATACAATAGTAGTTGCCAGAGTGGGCAAAGTATGTGGTCAGACTTGTCTCTGTTCAAGTGTTTCAGCTTCTGAGTCATTGCCATGGCAAACCTGCAATCAGAGAGTTTAATTTCATTGTTTAGATTCCCATTCTTTAGGTTTTAATAGAATGGGAAGCCAGGCAAAGAAACGGAGAAGATCAGAATTTTGGAATTTACATAGAAATTTAAAGAAAGAAGGCCAGGTTTTTAAAAGAAGAAGGTGGTAAAGTTAAGAATTACATTCTCACTGAGTCGGTGGATGTATTTTTTAGTTTTTGTTATTATCTTGAGAAATAGAATGTGGGGTTGGCAGATAGTGTTCACAAGGGAATAGAGGTGCTTTATTTTTATTTTTATTTTTAAAAAAATATATTTTATTGATTTTTTACAGAGAGGAAGGGAGAGGGATAGAGAGTTAGAAACATCGATGAGAGAAACATCGATCCGCTGCCTCCTGCACATCCCCTACTGGGGATGTGCCCACAACCAAGGTACATGCCCTTGACCGGAATCGAACCCGGGACCCTTCAGTCCACAGGCCGACGCTCTATCCACTGAACCAAACCGATTAGGGCAGAAATAGAGGTACTTTAGATAGGTGAGATCAAGCCACATCCTCAGAGATGTTAGTCACATGACTTCAAACACACCTTAAGTATTTATCCCCATATATTTTTGTAAAGTTTACGTTTTTGAATGGGAAAAGTGGACCTGTATGTTAGGTTTTACACATATAAGTATAATATATAAAATACCTTTTTATAGGACAGTTTTGAATACACACTAAACTCAAAATAAATGCATAAAGCTGGCTATTTTATTTTTGCATTCTCTCCATTTCACGGATTTCCTTCTTGTTCCCATGATCTCTCCCTTTCCTCTGTAGTTTTCTGCCTCGTTGCCACTTCCTGTCTAGCACTCAGAGTGGGGAGTGGAGGTAGGCAGCAGGACCGAAGCATGTGAGGCCGAGCACACTGGAGGGGGCAATTATCACAGCCTTTCAGATCAAACCTAGGAAGTCAGTCTGTGCCCATTATGTGCGTAATTGTTGTTTCACCCACCTGTTCATACTTGTGACTCATCTAGAAAATTAAACATTAACATTAGCGAAGAGAGAGAAGGAGCTAATTCACAGTGGTGAAGTACACACCATTGTCAAAGCAAGGATGAAGCTCTTTTTAGTCCCACCTCCCAGGCAGGAAAAGTGACTGTTGGCACAGGCAGGTGTTACTCAAAGATGGATTCCTATAATTTGTGCAGGTTTAAAAATCTCATATTCCAAACATGCCTCCTTATCCCCATCCAGAGTTAATAAACAGGGCCAGTGCCACTAAAGACAATTGAACCTTGGTTTACCAAAACATATTTTATTTACATGAAGATGGTGTGTTGGTGATGGGTTCTGATTCTGTCAAATATAAGAAATTGCTGACTTTTTAGTTTATTCCTTTCTTGTTTAAGAAGACAGGAAAAATGAAGGGACCAAAAGTCATGGGAAACATTGCTTTATTTGTTTAATCTCTGACCTTAAAGTAAAAAAAAACCTGTCAAATTTAATTTTTGGTCTTCTCTGTCTCTTCAGAAAGTGCCAGAAAGAAACAAGAAGGTATCGTGGGCAGCTCTCGCGTGTGCTTTGCACAGCACACCCCGTCTCTGCCAGCAGAAAGTCCGCGGCCCTTGAAGCTTCGCAGCATTCTTGACATGAGCCCTTTCACAGTGACGGACCACACCCCCATGGAGATCGTGGTGGATATTTTCCGAAAGCTGGGCCTGAGGCAGTGCCTTGTAACTCACAATGGGTAAGTTTCATCAAAAAATCAGTTCACTTGTCAGAGGTTTTTATCCCTTTTAGTGGAATTCATATGCACTTAATAGAGAGTGTAATCAGCTCCCAAGTGGGAAAGTCTGGCTCTTAGTGTGGCTATAAATACAAGATCAATCAGATTGACACCAGAGAATAAGAAAAATGTCAACTCCCAGACCTTTGCCAAAGTGTAGTGACACTTGTCAGGCAGAGAGATGCTGAAACATCTTCAGCACCTACGTGGTGCTTCGAGCATTTCCTCCCGTGGACGAGAGGTGGCCCTGACCTGTGTGGAGGACTGCCAACACGTGCTTCCTCTTGTCTTTCAGTTTTAAAATATGTATTTCTAGTGCAGTATAACTTTCTAGATGTTCTGCTGTTTACTGTGACAGCCGTTATTTAATTTATCATGTAACAAGGGAATATATATAATTAAATGAAATATAATTAAATAATGCATAATTAAATGAAATTTGTAAATTAGCTGAAAACTTCCTTTAGCAAATGCTTTGTTTCCTCTTTTCTACCTTCTCCACTCACAGGCCTTTTACATACAAATACTCATGAATTTAAAAAATGCACAAATTGATTATTTTGCCCTTAACACACAAACTGCCAGTATTTCTGAGGGTGGGGAAATAGGAAGGTTGCGTTTGGCAAATGTCACAGGGATTGTGGAGAGTAGCGCAGAGGATTATTCCCTGATCACATACTGCTCCCTCATGTTCTGCTCCCTCTGTTCCTGACCTGGGACCTGCTTCCCTCCCATTCTCTCTCTAGCCCCTTTCCCCCCTTTATGTTACTGTTCCTAGTTGAGATACTTAAGAATGATGTTTTACCTGAGGGCTGAAATGGAAGGTTAGAAATGAGGAACAGAAGATTGTGCATAAACTGCATGCATAGCCTAAAGCTATTGAAATACCAAACAGAATACAGCAGGTATTCTAAAATATCATTTTGTACAAAATATATGACCCCCTATCTAGAGAAAAGAGGGAGAAAGGACAAAAAAAAAGGAAATTTGTTTAGTGAATACCTTGCTCATTTAACTTTGCAGCCCCTCTGCAGAGTTGGTGGCAATATCCCGACTTTACAGATGTAGGAATGGAGCTTGAAGAGGTTTGGTAACTTGCCTAGTCACGTGGTTAGCAAGTCAGAGATCAGGGAATAAAATATCTTCCCAGTTTTAAAACCCAATGTCTTGCTATTGTTTTATAATGTAATTGACTGATAGAATCGTAACCTACTATTTTCTTGGACATATATGATACTGTATTGTGTTAGGAATAGAAATATAAAGCTAGAAAGATATCCATGTTTAGTGATTTCACTGTGCTAGCCAGGTAAAATAACTGGAGGTAATATGAAGTAAATCATTAAAGAGATAAAGTTCTTGATTAGGGCAGGGAGGTCGGAATTGTTAAATATTACAGATATTGATGGGAAGAGACGCATGTAGTAAAAGAACCTTTTTCTTTAGTGTTGTTTAATGTGAAAAATAATGGTACCAAACTTCACTGTTTAAAAATGAGTACATGTTAAATGGAGTAACTTCATAAAGGTTTACTGCTTCTTGGGCCCTTTTAGTTATAAATGATTTAGTGGGAAGCTAAGATGAGTTGTTATGAACTTTTACTTGTTTTGAGTTGTTCTCTGTGCTTGCCACGGTGTGTTCTTCTATGTAGGACCAAATATATTGTCATTCTCTAGTCATGATTAACTATGTCCACAAAGCTATACGAGTTAATTACCATATTTCCCTTTGCTGGTTAATTCTCAGGTTTCGGTAGCACAGACATTAGAAAGTGTATTTAGAAGAAAGTGTAAAAAAAGAATGAAGTGGGGGAAATGGAGGATAGTTAATTAAAATCTTACCTGATACTGTCTGTTTATAAGAAAGCTTGTGTTGTGTGTGTGTGTGTGTGTGTGTGTGTGTGTGAAAGGAACACATTTAATTGCCCTGATTATATTTTCCTTATTTCTGTCCTGTAAGGAAAACAGATTGATAAATATAAAAAAAGAAGAGATCCTTTGGGGTGGTGGCTATTGGAGTTTTTTTTCTGTGAAATGTGTAAGAAAGTAGTGTTTTATTCTCACTTTAAATAATTTAAGATTTAAACTCAGAAAAAAAATTATATCTTCTGGTTTTTAGTATAGACTATGAAGTTCCAGATAATTGCTCACATTTTATAGTTTCTACTAGGTCCTTAGAGGTGGAGAATAACTATTTGGGGGAAGGGATATAACAAGCCTGTAACCTTGGATGCCAGGAGAAAATGAGACCAGAGAGACAAGGGAAGTATGTCTGTAAAGATGCCAGTTATAGATGTCTAACTTTTAATTTTAATTAGCAGAATTTCTCAGAATCTTCGAGTCTTGGTAAAACTAGCAGGATGTCAGTAGGCATTGTCCCAAAAGAGTTTTGTGATCATATAAGTTCGGAAAGTATTGGATTAAATATAATTGAGGTTTATTTATTTGGAACTTCTCAGAACTTATAAAATGTTGGTATTATTTGATTCTCAAATGGGATAATAGAAAAAAAAATTTTCCAAGCTTATTTGAATATTAAACCTTTTTTTGATGGAGGGATGGGGTTAGAACTCTGATGTTTGGTTTTTCTTGAGACAGACTTTGAAAAATGTTGGGTCATGCTCTGTTAACTCTTACATCATTGTTAGCCCACAAGAAACAGCAAATCAGTCTTTACATGAGTCACATTTTGCACTGATTTTCCTTACATTTCCTGAAATTAACAAAGCAGCACTGAACTGGCCTTATTATGCTCAAATCACTTTTCTCCATTAACTAAAGAGAAGGGGATATATGTATTTTCTTCTTTTTAGGGCTATTACTTTGTAAATATAATCACTGCTTTGTAAATCTCTAAATTTGCCATTTGGTTCTTAAAAACTTGTAATTTTTTTTTCATTGTGTACCTTGTGTTTTGGCAGAGCTTACTAATATATTAATTAAAATTAATCACTCTATAATTAGATAGAAATAATGAAATAAGAATTAAATTAGAATAACTTTAATTGTCAAGATTTTCACATTTCATGACTACAAGTATAAATTCAAGTGAATTGATGTTTTTTTCTTGTCTATTTGACTTTAAACATCAGAGAACATCTACTTGAGTGAGTGCTTATTTTATGTGGTACAGTGTGGGGATCTTGCTCCCGTGCTCTGTAAACTTTTCAGTTTATCTTGTTCTCAGTGATCAGTACATTATTAAAAAAAAATAATGAAAAACATTGGCATAGAACCTATTTATGTCTTTCCTATTCCCTACCTTCCCTGCTTCCCAACCTTCACATCCAGGCACCACCCTAAGGAACTCTTTTATAACTGACTTATCGTAGGACCAAGCTACTTTGACTATGTGAAGTCCCCTGGTGACACCCTTCAAGAAGTCAGAATGTTCAAAGGCAGTTTAATAGTAAAGTTGACTTAACCTGCCCTGACCAGTTTGGCTCAGTGGATAGAGAGTCGGCCTGCGGACTGAAGGGTCCCGGGTTCGATCCTGATCAAGGGCATGTATCTTGGTTGCAGGCACATCCCCAGTGGGGGGTGTGCATGAGGCAGCTGATCAATGTTTCTCTCTCATCAATGTTTCTAACTCTCTATCCCTCTCCCTTCCTCTCTGTAAAAATCAATAAAATATATTTTTAAAAAGATTAAAGTTCACTTAACCTGATCACCAAGGAAATATAAATACGTTCAATTACCCTGAAGGGAATTCTGGGTGGGCTTCCCAAATTTAAAGATTAAAAGCTTTTTAAGGTGTTTTTAAAAATATATATCTTTTTATTGATTTTAGAGAGAGAGGAAGAAGGAGGGAAGGAGGGAGAGAGAGAGAGAGAAACATTGATCAGCTGCCTCCTGCACACACCCTATTGGGGATTGAGCCCACAACCCAAGCAATGTGCTCTTGACCAGGAATCGAACCCATGACCATTTGGTGCACAGGACAACACCCAACCAATGGAGTCACACCAGCCAGGGCACTTTTTAAGGTTTTTGACACTCACTGTCTATATTGTCATATACTGTAGTTGAATTCATTGACTTTCGTTATAAAACTGGTAACCAGAATTTTGTTTTAATAATTAAAAGTTTAATTATTTTCCACTGAGCCAAACCGGTTAGGGCAAAAGTTTAATTATTTTCAAGTATCCAGAGAATTTATGTCCATTGTTTTGCTTTATGTTATAATAATAATATATTAACTGGGAATCATTTAGAAAAAAATTCATAAAGTAAAAGTGATTTTGACCCCCTAATCTTCTTAAACAAGTCTTATTTGCTTACTTTAAGAAGTAGCATTCAGTAGGTCCTGAAAATTATGGGGTGTCTGTTGGTCAGCACTATTTATTTGGTACACACTGCCTTTAATTTTAATTTCAAGTAATAGTAAAATAAAGGGCTTTCTCAAGTCTCATAGGCAATAAAGTTGAGACTTCTCCTGTCTTTACATTGCTGAGGTAGATCCAGAAAATACCTGCTGCACTGTGACATTTTAGATATTAGAAAAACATTTTCTTCAAAGGAAGGAACAGTGAAAATGAAAATAAATTTCAGAATTTTATAGTTGTGTATTAATATTATTTGTACTTTTCTTTGTAGTCATCTTCATTGTAAACTTTTATCATTTTGATTTTTAACTTAACAAGGAAATTAACCCACCAGTATTTGAAAATAGCACCATGTCACTTTTGAAAGTCAGTAGAATTTATGCAATTGGGACCTGGGATTTCAAACCATTTTTGTTTTTATTTTTCTAGAGTTCATTAAAAGCATTCGTACGGTCCATGTTTTTATTCTTTCTCTCATTATCATTGTGATTGGAACCTCTTTTAATTTAATTTCTCACAGTTATTAGCATAACATGATCTGTTTCAGGATTGTCTTGGGGATCATCACAAAGAAGAACATATTAGAGCATCTCGAGCAACTAAAGCAGCACGTCGAACCCTTGGTGATTAGATATATGAGATCTCCTCATTAGACACCTTAGACGTCAGGAGGCATGACACTTGTGAACTGTTCAGTCCTCTCTTTCCCAGACACCTGCCCAGCAAAGGCCTACATGCTGCCAATTTCACTTCTATCTCATAATATGCCTGTAAGATAAATTTAAATGTATGTAAAATTTCACTCATGGGAAGTAAGCAAAAGTTAACATCTCATCAAAATCATTAGTTGCAATTTAAGAACTGTAAAGAGTTCGGCAGTTGACTGAGTAAATATTACTGGACATTTTTAAAGTAACACAACATATCTGTCTACTTTAGTGCTTACACCAGTCTCAGAGGATGCCAGATTGGTTACAAATGTCTACCCGTCACCCCAAACCCTCCCCCTCCTTTAAAATAAAATGTTTCCTGATCTTGTGGTAGTCTTGTGGTAAATCTAAGCTCACAAATCATTTTAACTGAGCTTAGCAATGTTAAATTTGCCGACAATTAAATGGATTTTTTTATGGGCACACTAACTGGAGCGTAATATGTATGTGTATATATATGTGTGTGAGCATAGCATTAGTTCTTTTTCTGCTATACCCTCCATACCCTCAGTACTTTCAAAGTCAATAATGTGTCTCTTGCCATTTCATTAGTGAACTGGACCTAGAATATGTGTGTGCCCCTTTTGTATGATGCTTCTAGAGTGCTGTAAGCAGTTTTTAGGGTCAGATGCATTTGTTCTAACAGACTCTATGTCCTTCCTAGTGGTTTAATGACTAAAGATAAATTTTGAATTATTATCTTACCTCATAACCTAAAAATTGTCTGGCTTTAGCAATAAATGTCTGAAATTATTTTGCCGTGCAATTGCCATACCTATATAAACTTGTCCCAGTTTCTTTAATACACAACTGATTGTGTATTCCTGTTGTATGCTAATATTTCACAAGTGTTTCATGCATCCTTTTAAAAAAACTACTAATCAGAATATAAGTAGCTACTCATTCATCCTGCTTTGTGCTTCACTTATAACATTTTAGGACTGCTTCTTGATTTTTTCGTCTATCTTTTAATGTAAGCATTAACAACTAAGACTTTCATAAAAGCACTCTATCTTAACTTTTTTGGCCAAAATCAAAAAAGGAAAACATTGATGAGTGTTGGGTTGTCTTATGGATTTGTTCTGGCTTCTGAAGTTTGCTGTTGAGATTCTGTGTTGACCGTTTTATCACAATTGTATGTGCTTTCATGAAGATTATGCATACAACTGGGCAACCTGTTTTTTAAAAGTTAATTTTAGTTTTAAAAAATGGAATATTGAGGGGATTTGGTCATCAAATATTTTACTGCTTTTTTGGTGTGATAGGAATGTATATTCCTTCTCAAATGGGATGAGTATAGTTTCTTTTCCATACATCCTCCCATTTTTTTTGTTACTTTTTTATTGGCATTCATTAGTCAAAATAGCTCGACTTCAATGAGAGTCTCAGTGGAAAGAACATTGTACTATTAGTGACCATAATACTTTTTATATCAAAGGATGGTAGCTGGGTAATTGGATTATCTTTACCAATAAAATATTTTTGAAAGTACAATATCAGGCACTTGCTTTGCTCTATTCCTGTCAACAAAAAGGATTTAGCTATAAATGTAGCTTCTCATTTTCTTTTTCCCTTTTATTTTAATGGCAGTCTTCTCTTTATTTTTTTCAGGCGCCTCCTTGGCATTATAACAAAAAAAGATATCCTCCGTCATATGGCCCAGACGGCAAACCAAGACCCCGCTTCGGTAATGTTCAACTGAACCTCGTAGATGAGGACAGAGAGGAGGCAGAAGAGGAAGTTCATTTGTTGAATAGCACAACTCTGTAACCTGAGGGAGTCGTCTACCTATAGTTCTCCTTTAAACAAAAAAAGAAAGAAAAAGAAAATATAAAAGCCAGGCTTTTGCAACATGGTTTGCAAATAATGCTGGTGGAACGGAGGAATTGTTTGGGGGAGGGAAAGGAGAGAGAAGGAAATGAGTGAGGTATTTCCCCGTCTAAGGAGAGCAGCCAGCCACCTCCTGTCGTTCTGCACTGGATGCGTTCAGCTGAGGATGTGCCATGAAAGTGCAGACTTGAGCCCCAAAGGAGAGGGCCCTGGAGCCCTGGAGCACCCGGCCTGTTACTCCAACATCGCAAAGACGTGTTATCAGTCCCCGTTTCTGGAGGGGTTACTTTGAATTGAGCCATCTATAAGACTGCAGGTCTTGCCCTTTTTTAATCAAAACTGTTCTGTTTAATTCATGAATTGTATAGTTAAGCATTACCTTTTTACATTCCAGAAGAGCTTCTCTCTCTTTCTTTCTCTCTCTGTAACAAAGCCTCTTTAAATTGGTGTGCCCTTTTGAAGCAATCCTTTCTCATATTGAGATGTACTGTGATTTTACTGAGGTTTCATCACAAGAAGGGAGTGTTTCTTATGCCACTAACCATGTAGTTTTTTTTACCATCACTGAATGCTTGGAGCCGACACATGCACCATAACAAAGGCCGATCACACAGGTACAATCTTGAGTGAAGCATGAATGAGATCTCTCAGCTTGTGTGCTGTGTAGTTCAGAATCTTTTTGTTTTCCCCACTCTCAGATTTTACGGATAATGTGACCTGGTCTTATGCATATTTTCTATTTCTAAAACTGCTATGAAATACAAGTACTGTTCAGCATAAGGAAGCACCGTGCTACTGCTCTGACAGTAAAGAGAAGTAACTATTCTGTTTAGCTATATCTGGAATTAACTGCATGTTTAAACACTGGAATTTTTTTTTCTTCTTGAAATTAGATCAGTAATTTTTTGCTTTCCTCAAGATATTTTACTGCTGACACTGAAGAAATGTAATTCATAACTTGCACTAATGTATATTTCTTTTTCTTAAAAATTTACCATTCTTATTTATATTTTTATGGATTAAAATTTATAAAATACAGATCAGTTAATATCTCACTTAAGTAATTTTACCTTTTTAATGTGATTTTTGTAGACTAATTCTGACTTACAAATATGGAGATATGAACAAAGTTTACAATGGGAACAAGGGTTTGAGAGAGGATGTGGTTATTTATGATCTAATGTGTACATAAACCTTTTTCTGATCTTTCACTGCCATCCCCTGGATTCTGTCATCTGACCTATCCATTCTGACTCATTAATGGAAAATTGAAACACTACAAATCACTTTGAAGATTAAAATCAAACATTAAATAGTGTTTACCTTTAAAAAAATCAAATGAAATTGCAAAAATAGCAGTTAAAATTGTAATCAGAACATAACCTTTGAATCTTCGGGTATGTCACAACCAGAGGTATTCAACGATGTTTTGACTATTCACAGTGCATATTTTGCAGGATGAATTGAAAATGTATTGGGGTATGTTTGGGATTGTTTTTGGAAATGTCTGTCTTAATCATGGTCTTAATTCACTATCGGCAAAGGTACTTTTCTTGAAGGACCGGCCTAAATATTCTGTGATTATGCATTTTGGGTTGGAAAGTGATTTTTTGCAGACATTTTCTGAAACAAACTGGCATTGAGCTGCTTTTTTGGAAGTGAGTCTTCACTTCCTAGTTTTTAATAGATCTGTAAGATCACATAAAATGGGTAAAATCTTGAAGATTTATAAGATCATGAAGCCATATTAGAATGACAATTGTTAAGTTGAACAAAATTTTAGAAACTCCGTGAAACATTCTAGTTTTGCTATCTGCCTAAAATTGGTACTTTGTCCAAGACACCTCCCCACTTTGGCAGACTTGAAGTTTTCTGGCCCCTTTAAAGTTTCTTTGACCATCCAGAGTACGATCATTTCTGAACGATGGTTGTGTGTATCTTATCTCCAGCTTGTCTGAAGCGTGCAAGGCGCTGCTGGAGTGAGTTCCTCAGCACTGGCTACCGAACAACTGAATTGCTTGTTCTCAGTTACAAGCCTTGGAAGGAGAAGCGAGTTTCTTTGCAGGTAGCTTCATCATAGTAAACTTTACATGGATTTCGTTTTTCATGTTAGGTCCTCCTTTCATTGCCTATCCTGCTTCAGAGACTGACATTTCAGGGTGAACACTCCAGGTGGATATTAATTTTCTTCTTGGTGTATTTCTCTCTCTGATGTGTCTTACAGCTGAAATACAGGAAAAGTGCCATATTTCTATGCATTCAGTGGTTTTCTTTGGGATTACGGTCTGTTCCAATTTTCTTCTTGATAGGTTGAGGTATGTCTGCTTTTTCACCAAACTGTGAAATAGCGGAGATCATGAAATATATGTGCCTGGCTGATTGGCAAATAATATGTGGAGCACCTTATTTGCGTCACTTTTTGGAGAAGGTCTGATGAGAATGGGCAAGGGTGTCAGCATCTCTTCCTAATAATTGTTTTCAGTTTTGGTTCATGAAGAATGCTTAGTTTGTTAACCTGTGATGTTGCCTAGAGCTGTATTTATCTGTTTTTATTTATACTAGTATAGTAAAGCTGCATATCATTACAGTAAAAATGATTACTGTGATGAGTTAATCAGAATATCTATTAAAATCTATATGACAATGTGTGGTTTGCCCTTCAATTATACATAGAAACCCTTCCACTTTTACTCTTTTTGCAGTGCAGGCCAGTATGTCTGGCACAAGCAGCCTTAAAGGGGTGATATATATGTAAAGCTTCTCTCAGATTACAGAACCATTCATGCACGGTGCAAGCAAGGAGCAACCAAACAGCAGCTGCTGGATTGAACAGCAGGGTATATACATACCAGCAATAGTACAGAGCCTCCCTGTCTGTGCAAGTTGCAGGTTTACAGAAAGATTTCATTTCCATTTCCATTCACAAAACCATGGTGTTTATTATTATTTTTAAATGTTTTTATTGATTTCAGAGGGGAAGGAAGAGAGAAAGAGAGAGAAACATCAGTGATGAGAGAATCATCGATCGGCTGCCTCCACGCCCCCTACTGGGGACTGAGACCGCAACCCGGACATGTGCCCTTGACCAGAATTGAACACTGGACCCTTCAGTCTGCAGGCCGACACTATCCACTGAGCCAAACCAGCTAGGGCAAAAACCATGATTTTTAAAAAGAAAGAAAGAAATATTATGCTATTTGTATGAAGAGAAAATAATGGGATTTACATTTTAAAATTTTACCTTGGAAACTTGCTAATAGAACTGTCTAAAAAGAAGTGACATTTGAATTGCTAAAAGATTTCAGGAGTCTACTAATATTAAACTTTTAGTAAAGAGGCAAGCACTTGACTAAAAATTCAAGGACAGAACTTTTATCATTCATTTCATTTGGTCATTCACTAAGTACTTATTGAACACTTACTGTGTAATGGCATTATTCTCTGTCTTTGAAGCTTACATTCCATTTGTGAAAGAGACACATACTATCGTATGCCAGATGGTGGTAAATATCACAAATTCAGTGGGAAAATGATTCCTACATGTCACACATTGTTGTAGGCATACGTGAATCAGACAGAGTTCTAAGGGAGCGAAGTAATGAAGAGGATGCTATTGTTAGGGTAACCAAGGAAGGCCTCAGGGAGAAGGTGACATATCAGCAGAAACCTAAAGAAAGTGAGGGAATGATAGTTATCCGTGAGAAGAGGAAATATATGCCAACATCCTGAAGTGTAAGACATGCCTGACAGGTACCGGGAACACTAAGCAGGTCACTGTGGCTGGAGGGGGAAAGGTATGAGATGAGAAACGAGGTCGGGTGTGTAAGAATTTGGCTTTTGTCCTGAATAAAGCGGGACTCCAGTGAGGTAAAGAGTGACGTGATTGATCTCTGGCTGCTTCAGTGGGAATAGACTGGAAGGGGCAGGGGTGGAAGTGGGAAGACCAGCTCGAAGGCTCTTGGAATAACAAGGTAAGTTCTGATAGAGGTTTGAATCTGACTGGAACTGGTGGAAGCTGTTCAGGTGGTTGGATTCTAGACATTCTGAAGGTGGAAGACAGGATTTGCCAACAGACAATGTGGAGTGATGGGAGTAAAGGTTGTCACCACGGTTTTTGGTCTGCGCACAGAACAATAGAATGGCCACTGACTGAAGTGGGAAAGACATCACAAAGAATAGATTGGGGGATGTGTACAGAGAGGAATTTTGGTTTCAGGCATTACATTTTAAATGCCTTTTAGATGTCTAAGTGGGGATGTCCACCAGGCAGTTGTACATAATGAGACAAGTTGAGGAGAAACTCCCAAGTGTAGCCTGAGAGACTTAGACAATGGGAAGCATCCTGGGACAGGAAGGGGTCACCATGGGAGGAAGTGGACAGAAAGGACTGAGAACTGATGCATTTGTATGTTTGGATTTGAGATGAGCTGCTGGGGTCCAGCCCCAGCGTTCCCAAAGGTATGGACGGGAGTTGGCAAAGAATGATTTACACAGAGACAGCGTTCAGATGATCAGCATAGCTCTCTTTAGCCTCCATGGATCTTACTGTGCCTGGCTGAGGCCACAGAGAGAGATCCAGAGGCAAGCTGAGCCTTTATTTTATAGTCAGAGGTAAACAAGATAGTGGTTACCATAGTTACACTGTTGTTGTGAGTTTCACTTGTTTTGGCCACTTCCTGCACCCCCCTCAGCCCATTAGCTTCCCTGATAAGATCTAGGGAGCATAAGGTCAAGCCTAATTATGCTAAGAGGATTGTGCCCTCTAAGCTGGAACTTGTGACTTTGCCAAGAGGTCAGTCCAAGGCTTAACCCTATAGCTGCTCCCCACAATGAGCCAGTGAGGTAGGGTGGGGAGTGTGCCATTAAGGGAAGGGTAGTCCCCTAAGGTAAATGAGTAATAGTTTTAACTGGTAGGTCAAGTAAATGAGGACTGAAAATAGGCCAGCGTGGCGATAACAAGTTTGACCAAAGCAGTTTCACTGGGATCAGGCAAAAATCTGGAACAGGTTTGCCAGAGATTGGAAGGAATTAAGGGCAGCTATTAGAGCTGAGATTTTCAGAAAATGGATGTGCGATAAAGGGTATTTTAAGATGCAGGACATTATAGCTTTCATTTTTGATGGGAATGTGTAAGAAGGAAATTGATCACCTGAGGGGTCATTGAGTAGCTAAAAGGGATGTCATCTGGGTACACAGCAGGACACTAAGCAACATTCATAGGTATGAGGAATGGTAGTAATATGGTGAGATTTCATGGAAGTTTTTATTGCTTCTGTTTTCTGTGAAATAAACTGAGGATGGAGGATCTGTTGCATGTTTGGGAAAAACGTGAAAGTAGGAATGAAGGGCAGCAGCATGACCAACTTGACGTTAATGGTTCTGTTTTTTTCTCCAGCATGTATATTCTTTCTTACTGAGGGGGATGTATACTTATGGCATAACTGGAGATGAGGCATTAAAATTCCTCACTAGAAGTTTTTCCTTTTAAGTAGTCCACTCATACATTTTATCAAAAACATTAAGTATCTCATAACATCTGTTTAAGGACACAGCTCACAAAGTAGGTAACTTTGGGGACTACAAAATGTGGGGACTAAACTAGATGAACTCAGGGCTTTCCTGTAGTCCATATGAAAGGGAAGGAACTTAATGGGCTCTTTAGCCTAATCCACAATGTTTGCTATTTTACACTTCATGATTTGCTTTGTTTTTCAAGTGAAGGACATTTTGTCAGGTTTAATGAGGATCTGAATCTGGTAAAAAACAGATTTGTACTGGAAGTACAATGAAGTAATTTGCAGTGGAAAACTAAAATCTAAATGAATGGTATACTGACTTCTATGTTATATTATCTATATACTAGAGGCCCAGTGCACAAAATCGTAGAGGGGGGGAGGTGTCTGTCAGCCCAGCCTGTACCCTCTCCAATCCAGGACCCCTGAGGGGATGTCTGACCGCCTCTCACAATCTGGGACTGCTAGCTCCTAACCACTCGCCTGCCTGCCTGATTGCCCAACTGCCTCTGCCTCACCCGCACTGCACCCAGGACACCCAGGATTCCCTCAGGCCGGTCGCAGGCACCTGAGACTTGGGCTTTCCTCCCTTTGGCCGGCCACAGGCACCCAGGACCTGGGCCAGCTTCACCTTGGCTGAAGCCGCGGGGGACTGTGGGCAGGCGGCTTTGCCCAGGCCACAGCCACAGGCACCTGGGATTGCAGGGCAGGCGGCTTCTCCCTCTCCTGGGCAGCAGCCTGGCTGGTCCCTATTCCTCTCTCCCCAGTGTTGAATGAGCTGTTATGGTGTGACAACCATTTGCATATTAGCTCTTTATTATATAGGATATAAACCCTAATATGTAACTAGACCGAACAACCGGTCACTATGATGTGCGCTGACTGCCAGGGGGCATGTGTGGAACATGGCAGGCGTCAGCTGCAGCGAGATGGTGGAGCAGGTGAGCGGGGGCGCCAGACCAAGGCAGGCTGCCCGTCGCTGTCATTGGGGCGAACCTCTGGCAGTTACTGAAAATACTTTGCTCCTGTGCCCTGCAGTCTCACCTGGCGCTTGCACCTGCTGCCGGCACCCAGAGCTGGCCCCAATCGCTTGGCACTGTCAGTGGGTGCAAGCGGCAGCTGCCGGCCCTAATCGCCCCTCAGGGTTTCTCCACCTCCCCGTCCTCCTGAGGGGCGATCGGGACCTGCAGCCACCTCTTGCACCCGCTGCTGGCGATGGTCCTGCTCACACCCACAGCTGGTGCCAGAGCATTTGGGGTGGGAGGGGCTGGGCAGGGGCATGGAAGATGGGCCGAGATCCACCCCTATGCCCACTGCAGCTTTGTGGCCCACAGTTCCTTTCAAGGTGCACAAATTTGTGCACTGGGCCCCTAGTACTATATGTGTACTATGGAATATGATTAGTAAGACAGACTGAGTAGGAGGAGAATTGTTTTAAAGAATATTCCCATGGGAGAAAACATGAGTCACCAGGAGACCCTGTTAAAATGCAGTTTCGTTAGGTGGGGTCAGGCACTCTAGGAGAATACTGTACAGTATCATGGGTGTGCCTTTCCCACCCTTCATAAATCTAATCTCTAAAGCTACAGCTATTAAGTCTCAGAAATAAATTATTAGTTGCCCATGTATGCGGGAAACATACGTTTTACGTTGACTGGAGGTAGTAGAGTGTGGGACACGTATTAATACGTTTTTTATAGACTAGTGGTAGAATGCAGGTAACGTATAAATATGTAAACTAAAGTTATTGTGATTTTACTGAACGTTACCATTTGCTCAAAAAATTAGCAAAAATGGCCCGTGCCACCTGTTAGCGCAAGATAAAAACTACCTGCAAACAATGTGTTAAATATTGAAAAGGACTCCTGGGAGGAGAGGATAGTATGGTTATCTAGGCATTAGGTGGTGAATTCCTGTGACATTAGAGCAGGGGTGGGCAAACTTTTTGACTTAATGGGTTCTTAAACTGGACCGGAGGGCCGGAACAAAAGCATGGATGGAGTGTTTGTGTGAACTAATATAAATTCAAAGTAAACATCATTACATAAAAGGGTACGGTCTTTTTTTTTTTTTTTTTAGTTTTATTCATTTCAAACGGCCTGGATCCGGCCCGTGGGCCGTAGTTTGCCCATGGCTGCATTAGAGGATGACTTTCCAATGTGATTAGGATCTCACCATTTAGATGATTTGACTACCATTTATTTGCACATGAAAAAACCCCCACCAGAAACCATCAAAATGAAAAGGGAACCTACTGTATGGGAAAACATATTCGCCAATTATACATCAGATAAGGGGTTAATTTCCAAAACACACAAGGAACTCATACAACCTAACACCAGGAAGATAAACAATCCAATTAAAAAATGGGCAAAGGATCTGAATAAACACTTCTCTATAGAGAACATACAGATGGCTAACAGATGTGAAAAAGTGCTTGACTTCACTAACATCAGAGATGTAAATTAAAACTACAATGAGGGAATCACCTCACACCTGCCAAAATTGCTACCATCAACAAATCAATAATAAGTGCTGGCGAGGATGTGGAGAAAAGGAAATCCTAGTACAGTGATGGCGAACCTATGACATGCGTGTCAGAGGTGACACGTGAACTAATTTCTTTGGTTGATTTTTCTTTGTTAAATGGCATTTAAATATAGAAAATAAATATCAAAAATATGTCTTTGTTTTACTATGGTTGCAAATATCAAAAAATTTCTATATGTGACACAGCACTAGAGTTAAGTTAGGGTTTTTCAAAATGCTGACACGCCGAGCTCAAAAGGTTCGCCATCACTGCCCTACTACAATGCTAATGGGAATGCACACTGATGTAGCCACTGTGTAAAACAGTATGGAAGTTCCTCAGAAAATTAAAAATGGAACTGCCATTTGACCCAGTGATCCCACTTCTGAGAATATATCTAAAAATCCTGAAACCAATCAGAAAGAATATATGCACCCCTATGTTCACAGTAGCATTATTTACAACTAGAGGTCCGGTGCACAAAAATCATGCACTTTGGGGGGGGGTCCCTTAGCTCAGCCTGTGCCCTCCTGCAGTTCACGAGTCTTTGGGGGATGTCTGACAGCTTAAGCCTGCTCCCGTTATTCGGTCATATTGCTGCCATGGAGGCAGGAGAGGCTCCCACCGCTGCGCTCACCCAGGAGCCCCTGGGGAAGCACACTGACCACCAGGGGGCAGCTCCTGCATTGAGCATCTGCCCCGTGGTGGTCAGTGTACATCATAGTGACCGGTTGTTCTGCTGTTTGGTTAATTTGCATATTAGGCTTTTATTATATAGGAGAGCTAAGATCTGGAAACAGCCCAAGTGCCCATCAGTAGATGAGTTGATTAAAATGCTGTGGTCATTATACCATGGAATACTATGCAGCAATATAAAAGAAGGATCTCTTACCCTTTGAGATAGCATGGAGGTACCTGGA
The DNA here is from genome assembly GCF_000327345.1 of Myotis davidii. Classification (NCBI taxonomy): domain Eukaryota; kingdom Metazoa; phylum Chordata; class Mammalia; order Chiroptera; family Vespertilionidae; genus Myotis; species Myotis davidii. The sequence continues at coordinate 559,843 of NW_006283151.1, forward strand.
GAATATTATGCTAAGTGAAATAAATCAGTCAGAGAAAGACAAGTATAAAACAGCACAAGTGCCCATCAGTAGATGAGTGAATAAAAAAAGTATGTTTACACCATGGAATACTATGCAGCTGTAAAAAAAGGAAGGTACTCTTACCTTTTGAGACAGCAACAATGAACCTGGAAATTATTATGCGAAGCGAAGCCAGTTAAGACAACAAATATCACATTATCTCTCTTATATGTGAGATCAGATCTCAGTGGGAGGGTACAGGAAGAGATTAACCAAAGAACACACATGCATAATCCATGGACACAGACAATAGTATGGGGATGGGGTTGGAGTTCATTGGAGGGGTGGGCAAAAAGGGAGAAAATGGGAGACATCTGTAATTCTGTCAACAATTAAAAAAACAAAACAAAACCAGAAGAGATTTATAGAAAGTTTTAGTAAATGTTTCCATCAGTTTATTTTCTGTATCCCTTAAAAACAAACAAAAATCACAAGTTTAATATTAATGCTTTAAAATATTGTACACCAAGCGAAGCCAGCTTTCATGCTGCAAGCTGGTCTGTGTTCTCTTTACTTCTGTTTGCCAGATGATCTTCAATAATTTCTGCAAAGAGATTCCTCTTCAACAGATTGTATGCAAGAGGTAAAAGCTGGCCAGCAACTTTATGAAAATACTGAAAAATAAAATAACATTAAGCAGAGAATAAAGCAGATGCCCTGGTAACAGAAAATAGATTTAAAAAGCACTCATTTAACAAAGCATACTCCCCAAATCATTTTAGCTACTTTCTCAATTGATTAGGACTGAAATTTGAGACAGACAACTGGCATTCTGTCCAAGAGGCAATTTGTAGCTCTAAAAGACTAATGGTATATTATGAAGGAAATTCAGAAGGAAACCAAGTTAAAAACTTAAGCTTCCCTATTTCCTTAGATAAGATTGATCAACCTTTATTTTTTCTGCTCCAAACTATGTAATCAAATGCTTTTACCTTGTTACGAAGAGGTATGCTGAATTTGAGTTTTCAAACCAATCCCTTTTCAAATTCTCTCTCCTCCACCTACCATGTAAACCCCTCTATCCTTTAAGCTCCTGCCTGGGTTATCAAGTGACTTAGACTACTGCTGTTATTTACTTGAAGAAAAACTGGCAATGCTTTTGTTGGTAAACATGAATTAGCACTTACTATGTGCTAGGTTCTGTGTAATAACACCTTTTCATATATTCTTATATGTTATTTAACTTTTCACAACAATCAGGTTTTTTTGATCAAACTGGTTCATTTCCTGGTAGGCCAAGCACTGTTCTGGTTGGTCAAGGCTGTCATTCTGGTTGTTAAATATTTGGATTATTTTTACTGGTAAGCATACATGAGGAAGGCAGAGGAAAGACAGTAATGTGGTTTAGAGGAAGCAGAATTCTCAAATGAGACTCACCAGACCTACAAATTCTCAGGACCCAAGAAACACTTTGGGGAGGGGGGTAATGCAGCCATCTGTGTTTGAACAGTCCTGCAGATGACTGATGTACGCTAATGTGAGCTGCTGGCTTAGTCCAGCTCCTCAGTATGTGCACAGCAGCAGCATTAGCATCACCTGGGAGCATTTCAGAAACGTGGCTTCTCAGGCCTCACCCCAGATCTACTGAAACAGAGCCTACATTTGAATATCTCTAGGTGATTCCTATGCTCTTTACAGTTTGGGAATTACTAACTTAGATGCTGACTCGGGAACCAGACTGCCTGTGCAAGGTTGTTTTCCTCCTTGTGCTTTGTAGGTGACATCACAGGAATTAAATGGTCTGTGTGCAGACATATTTTATAGATAAGGAGACAAAAAAAGGTGTTGGGAAAAATGCCAAATTTTACAAAGCATTTAAGTGGCATAGATATAATTTAAAACCGAACAGGTTAGCCCTAGAAACACACTGAAGCCACTACACCTTCTTGTCTCTTTGACCTTGAGGCAACTATAGTTGAGTAAGCACTGACTAAACTGTTGGGTAGGTTTGTCCTATTTAATTAGCTAATGATTAACTAGCATCTCATATATTTTAAGTAATTTAAAGCCCATTTTTAATATTTTTGTTAATCCCCACTCAAGAATTATTTTTCCACTGATTTTTAGGCAGAGTGGAAGAGGGAGGGAAAGACAGAAAATTCGATGTGAGAAAAACAAATCGATTGGTTGCCTCCTGCATGAGCCCTAACCAGGGCCCAGGCCTGAGAGGAGCCTGCAACCCAGGTACGTGCCTTTGACGAAAACTGAACCCAGGACCCTTTGGTCCACAGGCTGACGCTCTACCCACTGAGCCAAACTGGCTAAGGCTAAAGCTATTTTAAAATAGTATTCTTCATCTAGGAATTCAAGCACAAGGACAAATAACTCCTCCATCACAGTAGGAAATGAAATGGAGCCCTGGGAAAGGTGTGTATGTACCCACACATGCATGTTCCTTTAATACATCTAAAGTAAATTCACTTTAATGTAAACCTGAAGGCAAATAATCTTGGTAAGTCACCTTTGCCAGAATATAAGATGAATTTCAAATAAAAGGTATTTTTTAAATATCTGCTTTAAAATCACTTCAAAAAGCTCCTTTTGAAATACATACCCTACCTGTGCTAAAACGTGGATATGTAATGTGCATGTGTGTGTGTCGGGGAGGGGAGGAGGGGGGAGAAGGAGTGGGGAACAGGGGGAGGTTTGGTGGTGATTTTTTACTCACATGTGAACCATAACAAAAGAGGTCCATTCCCAACTCTAGCCCCATGCCATAGTCACATTCGTCATTAGCAAACTGCACAAAGGTCATCATTTCCTGAATGGGAGCAAAAGCCTTTAGTCTCTCCTCATCACTTGGTGCCTCAACAATTGCCTTGCAAATTCTCTTGAGGTTGGCTGAAAGAAATCAATGATATTAAAAATTATCTATAATCATCTTCAGAAGTAAAAATATCAGCTTTTTTTTTTCTTCATAGGACTTTTCATACTACTGATATAACCTTGGATGGCAATGTAATTTAGAATGGCAATTTTATAATTTTTCTAATTAAGATTCAAGCATAAACATGGTTTAACAAAATGATTTCTTGTATTAGCAAAATGTGAGTATTTCAGTGGATCTAGTTGCAATCATGATTTCACTAGCCTTTCAACGATATTCAGTAGGCTAGTCCAGGGATTGGCAAACTATGGCCAAACCTAGCCCAACCCCCGTTTTTAACTACCCTCAAGCTAAGAATGTGAATGTTTTTCTGTTTTTAAAAGGTTGGGAAAAAAAACACACAACAACAACAACAAAAGAATATGGCAACAGATCATATGCAAAGCACCCCTGGGATAGTCTTTATTGGCAGTTGGATTAAATAAAATCCAAATAGACAGTAAAGTTCATCTCTTTTTGCCCTGTCCTTCTTTATTTAAAAAATACAGGAAAAGACAACAATAAAACATTTCAAAATCAAACCTTTACCCAAGTGGGTAAGTGCAGTTATGCAGAAGTGTAATATGAAGAAAGAACACGGAAAAGGTCTAATGTTTAACTATAAAGAACAGTGGTTTAACATTTCTATTTTGGCTTTCGACATTTTCTTACTATCTGTTGGATGCCAATATGTGTCAGATCTCAGGGTGCATATGAGAATGACGGTACTGAACATCTAATTAGACCTTTTTGAGAAAGTACCTCCTGGAGGATTATCCAATAATAAAAAGAATGGCAATTACTGAAACCAACAAAACACATCTTTAAGTGGTTAATTAAGTGGGGAGACAAGGATTGGTTTAAACATTAACAATCACACCTAACAATGATACATAGCTATCAAGTTACATGTATGAGGCACAATATTCTATTGGTACTAACTATAAATATAAGGATTATCAGGGGTGGTAAAGATATACTAGGGCTTTTAACTTTGGCATCGTTACCGTACTGTGATTTGCTGAACACTGTCACACATTGACAAGCTGCCAGTCAATTACTCCTCTTAGCAAATAACAGTAGGCAGGAGCAAGATGATTTTAGGTCCTTTATGTCTTGCTACCATTTCTCATTCAAAAATAATTAAACCACTGAAGGATTTAATGTTTAGAATGTTAGGAAACAGTTGAGGGAAATAAAGAAGATCTTGGACATAAAACCCCAGGACCACAACCAGGGGAGGGTAACAGGGTTTATTCCAGACACTACAATTTAAAACCCACCAACACTGAAGTTTTAGAGAATGCTATTTCTGTAACAGATGTTCTCAACCTTTCCCAAACAAGACACTAATTCTATTTGTCAAAACTTCGAATAGGTGAGTTCGCAGAGGCTGAAGAGAAGAATGTAACCAGAAGACTAGACAGTAAGGGGAGCCCACAGGCCTTCCCCAGTAGAGACGGAGTATGTACCTCTGGACTCAGGGAGGAAATGTGGAACAGTGGGACAGATTATCCTGTCCAACAAATACAATGCAGGGTAAAGTTTTTCTCATATTCATAGTAAAAAAGAAACATGAAATTTATTTTAGATAATTAACTTAATCCAACGACCCAAAACAATCATTTCTGTATCTGTAATAGTAAAAGCATAATATGCTAATTAGACTGGACATCCTTCCAGATGAATCTGGGGCTGTGAGGGCCTTGCCCCTTGCATGAATTTTGTGCATCAGGCCTCTAGTATAATATAAACAATTGAATTAAAGTAAATTCATCTTCTCAGTTACAGTAGCCACATTTGAAGTGCTCAGCCACATGTGACTAATAGCTACCTTATTCTGTAGCCCGGCCATATTCATTTTCCTCACAGAACTCCTCTAATGTGATGTGAAGCTGACAAAGTAATACATCTGAATAATTGTGAGACCTCAATCTACTGTTTAAAGACTCTGCAGCACAATAAAGTTTGAGAACAGCCGCTGTAGAGAACTCATTAGGAATGCAGATTTCCAGATGCTAACCCCAGAGAACACCAAGCAAGGCCGGTTGGTTCTGTTTAAAAAAATGGACAACCAGCCCTAACTGGTTTGGCTCAGTGGATAGAGCGTCAGTCTGCGGACTCAAGGGTCCCAGGTTCGATTCCAGTCAAGGGCATGTACCTTGGTTGCAGGCACATCCCCAGTAGGGAGTGTGCAGGAGGCAGCTGATCGATGTTTTTCTCTCATCGATGTTTCTAACTATCCCTCTCCCTTCCTCTCTGTAAAAAAAATCAAAATATATTTAAAAAAATAAAACTCATCATTCTCCCCTTTAAAAAAAAAAAAGGACAAACAAGTCCTAGTTGGTTTGGCTCAGTAGATTGAGCATCAGCCTGCGGACTGAAGGGTCCTGGGTTTGATTCAGGTCAAGGACACATGCCGAGGTTGCAGGCTTGATCCCCAGTGGGAGGTGTGCAGGTGGCAGCCGATCAATTGATGTTTCTCCCCCCCGCCCCTTTTCTCTCTGAAATAAAAATAAATAAATAAATAAATAGACGGCCAAATTCATAAGCTGGGAAGGAATATTTGGTTCTTCCTTGAGGAAGTGCTAATTTTGACTTCTAAGTTGTATCCTCTTTGGAACAGGATGATAAGGCAATGCCCACAGGGATATTCAAAGTAATAAGAGAACAAAGGGAAGGGGAAAAAGTTGAGAAGTGATTTTGTTTTCTTAACATAGCAATAATTGTATTTTGTGTATGAATAGTCCATTTTCAAAGTGTTTTCATACCCATAAATGATTTAGTTCAGGATCTTGGGCTTCTGAATGCTAAGTTAATTTATCTGCAGATGAAAAAATTTTTGCAAAGTAATACATAGAAACATACTATTTCAATAATTACTAACTTGTATGTTGACCAACATCAAAGATTCTGAAATAATTCAGAAAATGTAACCTAGGCACTAAGTTGAAATTCCCTAAATGCCTGTAACTACTATATATGTGTGTGTGTATATATATATATTTAAATATATTTTTATTGATTTAAGGGAAGAAGGGAGAGGGAGAAAGATAGAAACATCAATGATGAGAGAGAATTATTGATTGGCCGCCTCCTGCTCGCCCCACACTGGGGATCAAGCCTGCAACCCATCATGTGCCCTGACCGGGAATTGAACTGTGACCTCCTGGTTCATAGGTCGACACTCAACCACCGAGCCACACCAGTTAGGGGGTAACTACTATATTTTAAGCACTATTAAGGCAAGCACTGTGTTAAGACCTTACATACATTTTTTATACCCCAAACACCCCTCCCTATAAATGGTATTCACCATTATTAACCATTTTACGGATAAAAATGACAAAGTTTAGTGGAGTTAAATAATTTGTTCAAGGTTACACAGGTACAAACCCAATTTTACTTCAGGCCTGACTAACCCTAAAACCAGAGCGTGCTCCTTATCACTAAGGTCTAGTGACTGTCCCACAAAAGGCACATGTATACATCTACTGTTCCATAGAAGGAAAGCCTTCCTCCAGATATTACCATATATATGTACATATACACATGTGTCCATGAGAAATACATTACCATCTGTTTCAGGGAGCTCTCTGTACCCAACATCATTTTTGTCTACTGGAACAACCAAGCCTGCACCATGAAAGGTCTTTGTCACGACCTAAGTTTAAGAAAGAAAAAAAAAAAACTTAATCATGGTAAACAGACTAAACAAACAAAAACTCACCTGAACCTAACAGAACACACACACAAACCCTCAACATTTCTGTCAAAATATAACTTAATGACATTTTATTTTAGTCAATTTGGATGCGAGGGCAAAGGTTTAACATTCCTTATCTTTAAAATTAGCTAAAATTAGGTAAATCATAAGGACTTCAAGCAATTATAAAACAATGAACTGGCTGGCTGTTATTACTCATGTCATCATTACAAGTCTGCAGCCTGAGTTGTGTGGAAAGAACAATGGCATGCTATTACAGGAGGCAAGCCAGAATATTAGTTCAACTGTAAAGGAGTCTTAAAAATAAAGGAAAACATACGGAAGAAAGAAGACTAATTCTAACCCCCGATAGAAAAATGGGCAGATTTTATAGTTCACAAATGAAATACAAATGACCGACAGAGAAGTAAAATATATTTAATGTCCTTTATAATCAAATAATTAAAACTAGTTAAAGCTAATTAAAAGACCTGATAATACCCAGTACTGGTGAAGATATGGAGAAAATAGGCACTCATACATTGCTGGTGGGAATATAGCACCATATATAGGATAGTTTTGCAAATAACAAAACCCCACAAAATTAAAAAACAAAGCATACACACACAATCATCTAAAACCATGTATACCTGACAAAACTAATTCTAGGAATTTCTTCTAAGGAAATCAGATAAGTGTGCAAATAAAGGTATAAAAGGATATTCAGGCAAGGTTGTTTGAAAAATGTTAAGCAACATAAACTTTGAACATAAGCATAGCCACTCAAAATTATGAGGTATACATATCTTAAATTTAGCAATATGAAGCAATAATCACAATATATTCATAAGCATAAAAAGTAGGTCATAAAACAGTACTGATAAAGAAAAAAGTGATATATTGACTTATCTTATGCTGACATACAACAAAAACCATCATGTGTACTTTCACATTTTCCACAGATGATAAACTGTACTAAGTGTCTATAAAGAAGTATCAATTATTAGCAAAGTACCAGAATTGTAATTTCATTATGGACAATAGATATATAAATTTAGGAAAACCCTGTACCACAGTGGTAATATTATAAGGCATAAGGATCAGGGGTGGATAGAATGGTATACCTTTATTTTACAATATCATTAAGTCAAAGTACCTTTTTAATAATGAAATCTAGGAATGAAAAAAGGCAAAGTGGCTTATAGCCAATTAGTAAGAGGATGGAGTGGAAAGAATGCTAATCATTAAATTGAATTCAGGTCTCCGATCTGTCTCAATTATGATTTTGGACAAATCTATAAATCTCAATTTACTTATCTATAAAATAGGATGATAATTCCTACCTACTCTGCAGATTTGCTTTGAAGGTCAAATGAGGTAAATCATAAGAACTTTGCAATCCAAAGCATTGTAAGGTGTTGTCAGTATAAAACACTGATTTCTAATGTACTGTATAGTGGTCTATTATACTGGAAAAGTACAAATTAAATCGAGATTAAAATAACAAAGAACAATCTTGAATTGAAAGTGTAACCAATATGTTGTCTTTGGCAGGATAAAAATCATGGTGGTCTTATAAGTTCTTTTCTTCTTTATATTTATGTTTTTACCAGCTGTTTTTATAAAAAGACCAAATACAAACAAACAAACAAGCACAAAACCACAGGGGAGTAGGCCAGGACAAATATGCCTATGAAGTTTAAACCCCAATCATATCTTATTTAGAGTTATGGAATCCTACCTGAAATAAATGATAGTTGATGGTAGAAAAATAAAATAACGCTCTGATGGAAGAAATTGTTAAGAGCTGTTCTGTACATACAAGCTCAGTCTTTACTCAAGAATCAGGAATACAGAGGAACCAAGATGGCGGCATAAGTAAACACCTGAACTTGCTGCCTCGCACAACCACATCAAAACTACAACTAAAATCCAGAACTATGGGAAGGCTGGCTTAGTGGAAGTCCAACAACTAGAAGGAAAGAGAAAAGCGCATCTAGACTGGTAGGAGGTGCAGAGGTGCAGAAGAGCAGAGGTATGTAGCCACCCGAAACGGGCTGGCAACTGGGTACTCTGTGGTCTTTTTCAATCAGGAGGGAGATACAAACTCCCAACTGCTCTGAACTCCAATTCTGTGCGAGACTCTGGGGACCCAGACTCATAGGGGGAGAAACTGGACTGCCTGGCATTGGACCAGAACACAAGGGCAGCTTTCTCTCAGAGGTGCTTGCAGCGCTCATTGTTCCTGCATGGGGCCACGGGACACAGAGACCCAAGGACTTATCCGGGGCAGGGCCAACAGGCAACCATTGCTGTTTGCACCGTGATTTCCTGAGACCCTGCCCCACCCAAGCTGTGCACAGAGGCTTTTGCATTCGAAAGCCCAGGCCTTTTGCAATCTAAAACCTAACAAACTGCAGCTGGGTCAAAGAACCCCAGAGCTTCCAAAAGAAGGCCTAAGGCTCGTCGGCAGCCTGCATTGCTTCACAGCTGCGCCTCATCTGGGCACCTCCAAACCCCAAACAAAGAGGAGGAATCTTCAGATCTCTCTGTTACTGCTGCTGGGTGGCCTCAGGCAGTGGCTGACTTTGCACCTCCTTGGAGATCCAACAGCCAGTGTACCCAGTGGTCAGAGTGAGATCACACCAGATTATAGCGCTTCAGATCCATAAGGGACACACTCAGGGGGCAGACTCAGTGAGCACCAAAGCCCCACTGAAGCAAGTCCTGCCCCATTAGGATGTCTCCAGCACAGCAGTTCTCCCACTGTAGACACAAGTGGTCCTCACAGCCAATTGGCCTGGAGGTCAAATTCCTCCCAATGATACCAACAGCAATCAATGCTCTACAAGACTGTGCACACAGCCCACAAAAGGGTGCACCAAAAGCGTATACCTCAGGTGACTGGGGAGGCTGAGAGTCACTGGGCCCTATAGGACACCTAGCACAGAAAGCCACTCTATCAACACAGGGAAGCACCCAAAATGCAGAGACAAAGAAAGAAGTCACAAATGACAGAAATGGAAGAAAGCAAACTACTGGATATAGAGTTCACAACCATGGTTATAAGGTTTTTCAAGAATTTCCTAGAATCCACCGATAAATTTAGTGAGACCCTCGATAAATCTAGTGAGACCCTCAAGGATATGAAAAAGGACCAACTAGAAATTAAGCATACACTGAATGAAATAAAAAATAATATACAGAGATCCAACAGCAGACAAGAGGATCCCAAGAATCGAGTTAAAGATTTGAAATATGAAAAAGCAAAAAACACTCAACCGGAAAAGCAAGGAGTACCCATACGACTGTCGGCTGATTTCTCAACAGAAACCATGCAAGCCAGAAGGGAGTGGCAAGAAATATTCAAAATGATGAATAGCAAGAACCTACAACCAAGATTACTCTACCCAGCAAAGCTATCATTCAGAATTGAAGGTCAGATAAAGAGCTTCACAGATAAGTACAAGCTAAAGGAGTTGATCACCAGCAAACCAGTATTGTATGAAATGCTGAAGGGTATTTTTTAAGAAGAGGAAGAAGAAGAAAAAGGTAAAGATAAAAATTATGAACAACAAGTACATATCTATCAACAAGTGAATCTAAAAATCAAGTGAATAAAAAGTATGAGCAGAATAAACTGGTGAATATAATAGAATCAGGGGCATAGAAAGGGAGTGAACTGACAATTCTCGGGGGGAAAGGGGTGTGGAGGGTGCGGGAAGAGACTGGACAAAAATGGAACACCTATGGACAAGGACAATGGGAGGGGTAAAGGCATGGGGTGGGGTGGGAATTGGGTGGAGGGGAGCTATGGGGAGAAAAAAGAGGAACAACTGTAATAATCTGAACAATAAAGATTTAAAAAAAAAGAATTAGAAATACATAATAACAAGATGAAAAATGCTACCCCTATTTCTACTTACAAGTGGGAGAGGCTCCCTATGAATATTAGAAAGGTAAAATGGCAACATAAAATCTTTAAAATGTTAAAAACGCCCTATTGTAGTGAGTTTCATTCAAATGTATATTTTTAGAAACTGTTTTTGGTCTACAGGAGTAAAGAAAGAACTGCTAACACTGCAGTTTAGTGACTAATTTACCAGAACATCATCACCCTATAGTTGAGTCACGATCAGAGAAGGACCTAAAGTAGGACTTTCAATAACCAAGTACAGTAAAGTACTTCATCACCAGTACTAGTTTATTTCGGAGTAACTAGTACTTCATTTGGCCTAGAACATTCAGAGGAACCAGCTACAGCAGAAAATGGTGAGAGGCGGAAGGAGACTGGGGTGCCCTCATTCTCCAGTGACCAATGTCCTTCCGTCTCAGAGGTTATAGGAACAAACTCCTCTAGAATTCTCATTTACCCCAGAGCAGAATTCTAGCTTGTCTGTCAACTTACTCTGAAATTTGTAAGTGATAAACCAAAAGGATCCAACACCTTACCAAAGTATTTGCTGTTTACAAAGCACTCCACTACTCTACAGGCACTAGGAGAGATGCAACAGGATATGCTGAAGGGATAAGGACAGAGGACTGCTAAGACCCACATTTATTGGAGGAAATGAACAAATCTGGATACACACTGTCTCTTAGAAGGGAACCAATCACCTTAGAGGCCCTGAGGAAAGCACTCTGAGGCATAGTCTTACAAATCTACTCCCAAAGGACACCTTGCACTAAATCATTAGCCAATGACCTTACCCATTAAAAAAAGAAATTTAAGTAAATTACATGCAAAGCTGCCTTCAGTCAGTTCTATTAAATGAGTAACTGGTAAAACAAGATTAAAAGCGTGGGGAATACTGGAATGAGTTAGGTAACCCCAGTAGCAACATAGCACATAACTCGACCTGTAACGACCCACAGACCGTCCAAGCCCTGCTCCAGTGCAGTCCTCCTGGCAGTCCAGGTGTCTGTCACACAGCCATGGAGGAAGTCCTGGGGTGGCATCCAGCTCTCCTTAGGATGAGGCAGCAGGTGAAAAGACAAGGATAAGGGGCACGTGGGAAGGAGTCAAGAGGTCAAGAGAGGGGAAAAAACCCTATTAAAATAGCAAAATAGCCAGCGATTAACAGATTTAAAAATCTTACTTTCTTGTCTCTCTGTTTCATCTTCACGGTTCTCTGTTCCAGTGAGTACCCCAGTTCTCTGGCTGCTGCTGTGAGCTTTTCATCTATGGATTTCAAGAAACTAGTTTTCTTTTTATCTGTTACTTCTTTAAGTTTTTTCATCAAAAATAATCTGAAAAAGAATTAAAAGCCCTCGTTATACAACAGGCCACTGTACTAAGTAGACAGGCCTGGGAAAGTGAAAGGAGCTAAGTTAAAAACATCAAATTCCATTAAGAAAAACACTGCAGAATAATTACCAACAGCTCTCTCATAATCCCCAATAGATTTCTTCAAACAAGGGAAAAGCAGTATCAATAAAAAGCTTTCAGCCTCAAAACCAACAAATGATTGAAATGTGTATTATCTCTGTCTACAATAAAGATATAGGGATATTTACAAAGCTGAGATTAAGCCAAGTATTATGTGGCATTACTTGATATTAAGATATTACATACTGCTGTAGAGGAGTCTGGCATTACAGGAAGTAGAATGTACACAAAAGGATTTTTTATTTTTGAAGAGCCAGGGGACACTGTTATAATAATGAAGATCAGCAGATTTTTAAAACTGTTACCTTCAAATTTGTTTTAAGATAAATTTGGAAAACATAAAAGGAAAACAAAGCTACTTTATAAGCTTATACAGAAGCACAATACAAAAGGCATGAGAACAATACATTACATTACTGCCAGTTACGGAAATAACTGTGTTTTATCATAAGCAGGTTAAGACTTTAACCAGCAGAACAGGAGAGCGAGAGTAAAATGAAGAGCTGGAAACACAGGTCAGCCCCCTTCCTCTGTAGCCACTGCCAGACTCCCAGGGGGAAAGTCGCTTCTATTACTACTGACATTTGACTGTTTGCTGTGGACTTGGCATTTTAAAAGGTTAGAACGTTTATAGTGGGTGTTATTCTTATCCCCATTTTACATGTCAGGAAACTGAGGACAGAGAACAATCCATTTACTCAAGTTCAGAGTTAGCAGGGGCGGATCACAGTGCCACAGAAACCAAGACCACCAAATCACTGTCTTCTGATGACAGCACACATACTTACACCAAATGCTACCTTCAGTCATAACCAGCTGTGTATCATGAGAATATGTTTATATCAACCATAAAAAGCAAATTAAAGACATCAGGTCTAGGTGAATCAATTTCAGCCTTCCTCAACCTCTCTGGCATGGCATACAGGCCTTCAAATACTATGTGCCTCTTGTCTTCATACTTTCATTCATATACTAATACCTTGCCTAGAACATCCTTCTTCCCATTTTTTCTAGTAAGTTCGTAGGCATTCTAGGCCTAGATAAAATGTCTCTGTGAAGACTCCATTGCTACTTAAGTCACTTAATTGCTATCTTCCACATTTATCACATTATTATGATTATCTTGGTAGCAATGTATGAAGCTTTTGTCTCTCAGCTTCAACTTAATCTTCAATACTTTGCTTTCTGATGCTTACAGTTGCCAAGTAAAAAATGAAATAATAACCAGGAACATTTTGTACTCTGTTTCATTAAAATCCATTGGGGTACCTTGAACTTTGAATGAATACAGCAGTGATCACTTAGAAAACACTCAATTATGCAGATCTCCCAAATATTGAAACTTTTCATTATATCATATTCACTCTGATATATCACAATATGAAAAAAATCACATTCGTTACTATTACCACTAGTCACATTAGAAACGTTGTTAGGTAGTGAGAAGCTGTCAAGCTCACAATGATGCTTGTAAGTTTCCCCAATTCTAATTTTTGTTTTTGAAACCCTGAATTTTAACCACTGGCAACAAATATAGTTAGCTGTTTTCTTTGGTTCATTTGAGAAAATGTCTGCCAAATACTCATGTCTGAATAACCAGTGTGTCAGTCACTCTCAAGTAAAAGTGGAGAAAGGTCAGCTCACAGCTCTGTCACACAAGAGCTTCTTCCTTGAGACAAACCAACACTTGAGTATGCTGAAGGGCTTTCTTTCTAGGTATGTCCCATTTCATCACACAGAATGTTAAGGGATGTGTACGCAATGATAGAACTGTAATGTTTTCACTGCTTCATCACTGACATTCTTAAATGACACACAATATATTACTGTCTCAATAATGTAATGACTGCTAATTTGGCACCACTGTCTTGATTCTTGTCAAGATATTAACAAGTATTACCCACCTTTCATTACCTCTGTGCCACTGGTGCACAACTGACATCTTATACCGTGAATAGTTTTGACCTCATAGGCCTCTTAAAAAGGTGTCAGAGACCCCCTGAGGGTCCACACACAGTTCTTTGATAACTGCTACTTAGTTAATGGTTTCACATTACCAGTACAATGCAGCAGAGAAAGATGGGGCAGCAGGCAAGAGGAAAAAGATTATTTAACAATATCACCCAAGATCTGATATATTGGATAAAAAAATTTATTCTTTTATTAAGTTTCAAATCTGCTTAGTTTTTTGGTCCTGAACAAATTAAGCATTCATTCAATGTAGGGTAAATAAATTTTAAAAACTGAAGTATCAAAATTAGAAAAGTATAATTTTGTGTTACATTTAGACATATCTGGAATGTGTATTTAAAAACATATTCCTTAGTCCTGTCCTATATGTACTGAAGTGGAATTTCTAGAGGCAGGACCAAAAGAGCTCAAAGTCAAATACTTTTAACCAGTAACCCTGGAGGTTCTGATATGAAGTCACGGTTAAAACCATTAACTAAATAGCAGTTATCAAAAAAATAGACTGTGGACTGTTGGGGATCCCTGAGTTCTAAAAAGAGGTGAGGGAAAAAGTACTGCTTAACCATTTGACTGCTAAGGAGCGCTATCGCGCTCTTCTTATTTAAAACAAATTTATGTAAACAATTGGTATTTTTTAATTTTTGTTGTTGCAAAGCAATACAAGTGAGTTTATTGTATAAAAAGTGTCTTACATTTTTTCCCATACACGCGCAATTAGTGCCGCAGTTTTGGCATATGTCCGAAAAAATACGTCAGCAGCCAAAGGGTTAAAAGAACAGAATGGGGAAAAATTCGCTACAAATTTTGTTGTCCAAAGATAAATGGAAACTTGGAGTATATCTAGATTTTTTCCTATGTTCATTAAACAATATGAAAAAGGAATCATTCTACACTATTCTATTATTTGACCTCTTCATAGATCAAACATCTTTCCAAATCAACATACAAGGATCCTGATAATTATAGTGTATGGACGTTCTATTATTTACTGACCTAATTTTTCCTATTGCTGGATTTTATGTTTCCAATTTTTCATTTTTATCAATAATCTGTAATATACATATTTGTGTACCTGTCCAGAAGTTCTATAGTTAACTAGCTAGAAACGGAATTGCTGATTTAAATGTTTACATTTAAATGTAAAAATGTTTCTTTTCTTAGCGCAGTACCTGGCAATGTTAATAATCTGTCATGAAATTTTGGAATAAGATTCAAATTGCTCTCTACACTAGTAAAAGTTTTACCAATTAATACTTAAATCAGTAGTTTCTTATCATCTAATTGGGTATTATCACTCTTTAATCTTGACTAATCTTTGTTGGCTTAATTTGCATTTCTTTGACTACTATTCAATCTTGCACAAAGTGAACTGTTCCCTGGGGCATAAAAATAATTTGTTTATAACAAACTAGAGGTCCAGTGCACAGGATTTGTGTACTGGTAGGGTCCCTAGCGGCTGCCGGCTGGGTACTCCCTCCCTTCCCCAGGCCGGCCCCACCCCCTGGTCAAACTCCAGGACGAACTCCCAGTTGACGGGACAATTTGCATACTATGCTTTTATTATATAGGATGGTCTCACTTCAAAGACCTTACTCAGGCTGGTATAGGAATAAGTTAAACTAAATGTTCTAGTAGCTTTTTAAGAAAAGGAAAATCTTAAAAACTAAAACAGTTGTTAACAGTTGAAAGACATTATCGTATTTTTACCTCTATGTTTGAGATAAATTATTGGAGACTGAAAATATCTGAGTGAAACAGGTACTCAAATACTTACTTGCTGGTCTTCACCTAAATTACAAATTTATCACCAATTTTTTTTCTTTTTCTTTTCTGTGTTCTCCAAAAAGCTAAAAAATACCAGAACAGTCTTGGATTATTTCAGATAACCACTATGACTTTCTTTTTTAAAGAGATTTTTAATAAGACTAATGAAAAGTTAGGTGTTTTTGCATGTCAAAAATATTTGGAGCATCTACTATGGGGCAAGTACTCTATATAAGAAAGCCTCTGTCCTTATGGAATTTACATGATAATGCAAGAGACAGCCAGTAGGTAAGTAAACAGCTATCATTTCTAATAAACATGGCACCAATTTCAACTGAATGGTAAATCTGAAGGGCTTAAAAGAACTTTAAATTCTATGTAAATTATAACATTTACTATAAGAACAGATACTGTAAGAACTGTATAACAGAGACAAGCAACATTTTATAAAACTCAGAAGCATCAGAAGAGAAAGAACCTTTTTTGGATGTCTACGAGTTGCCCTTTAAATACACGGGTATGTATGACATACACATAGCAGCGCAGTCCAGTTAGTTTGAATTTTTTATTGCAAATCTGCATTATTAAATCACAGGCATAAGTCTTTTTAAAAAGTGGGTAATAACAAGAGTTCCCACAAAACATGACCTACTTATTGTATTTAAATGATAAAGATGGCTTTCTTCATTTTTGTACAGTGTAAACTGTATAGCTGCTAACAGATAGCTTTGAGTTCTGTCTGAGGCTAGTGCATTATGGACTAGCTCACTCAGCTCCATCCCAAGCCCCTTCCATAAGGGACCTTGCTGCATTTCCCATACTATTCTTCAGCTCAGACTCCACATGGGACCTAGCTTCTCTCAAGCAGATGCAACTCTGAAATCCGAAGAGATACCGGGGAGAGGAGGCTGTGCTTCTGCTGTCCACCAGTGAGCATAGCTGTAGAGGCAACTAACTGTTCTGGAGCAGCTGCAGCTGAGATCTCAGCACCTGGTCCTTAGCTGCATGAGGGCTGAGAGGCAGAGGGCAGGGCATCCATTTTATTGGCCCAGGTTATAGCAAAGACAGTGTGGTCCCGAAGCCACTTGTTGTGGAAGCAGCTGCCGATTTCCAGTTTCCTGATGGTGGCAGAGACAAACTCCATTGGTGAGCCAGTTCTGCCCACATCTTTCATTCCTGGAGGTTCATGCTGCTCCATCAGCCCTTCTGAGGATGTTATGAGCACCTGTTTTACTGTATTAAATATTTGTTTGAACTAGATACAGTGAGCTCTTATTAAGAATCCATAGTGATGGTGTTTAAAATATCATCAGTTTTCACTAAAAAAAATTTTTCTTCTCCCATGGGACAACTGAGGTCAACATTAAGGAATAGTTAAATAAGAACAGATACTATACAGATACTTATCTTATTAAATAAGATAATTAGATATATGAGATATTTTTGGGGGGGTGAAAAGTAGAATATAAGTATAAGACTACCTGCAAAAGTCAGAAATTATCTCTAGAAATCTAGAATTTTTAGGTTACCTCAATTCCTCATATAGCACAAAAATTATAAACAAATATAATTAGAAAAGGGTTGAAATAAAGAATTTCCTTACCTAACGGCAGCAAACACATTATCTCCATTTTGAACAATTACACAGTTTTTCTTTGCTTCATTTGTACCAACATATACAGGAAGTTCATCAGGAGAATCCCTGTTTAAGCAAAAGATAGTAAAAATTTAGCTGCCCATAATTTACATTAGACAAGTAGTATTTTTAGGTCTATAGACAATTTATATCTACATGTTTGTTTGCTTTTTGATTGGAATTTGCCAGTTTTACGCTCTACGTTTCTTAGGAATAGCAATGACAAATCTTGCTTATATACAGAACCTAAAATTGAAATTCTTAGACCCATGTACCAAAAGGTTGCCAATTTGATTCCCAGCCCGGGTACATACCCGGCTTGCCCTCTCTAAAATAAATAAAAGCATATTTTTTAAAAAAACATTTCTAGGACCTAGTTACTTGTATAACTAAATATAAGAAAAGGGGAATAATGCCTATCAAAAAGAAGTAGGGAAGATTATATGCACCATCGACTCAACCCTAGTATTATAGTCTGTGAAAAAAAGGCAGAAAAACAAAAGAGGACAGACAGGATTATAAAACATTAGCTGCAAAAGGATCTGGCTTAACTATATATATAAAAGCCTAAGCAAATGAACGACCTAGCTCAGGGGTGGGCAAACTTTTTGACTCAAGGGCCACAATGGGTTCTTAAACTGGACCAGAGGGCCGGAACAAAAGCATGAATGGAGTGTTTGTTGAACTAATATAAATTCAAAGTAAACATCATTACATAAAAGGGTACGGTCTTAGCCAACCTTCAGCGGTCCCTCCCCTCAGCCGGCCGCCCCCCATAATCCCCAATCAGCCCCAGCCAGGCTGAGGGACCTCACCCGTGCACAAATTCATGCACCGAGCCGCTAGTATACATATACCAAATTCTTTTATTTTACAATTGAGGAAACTAAAATAGAGAGATGAAGCACTCGGCCAACGTCCTGGTAAATTAACGACAAAGCCAGAAGTGAAGTCTATGCTAACCCAATTTCCAGCACTGTGTACATTCTACTGTACCACACTGCTTCTCCCTTGGCACGTTTCCTGCACTTTTTCTATTCTCTTATCTTACAGTTAATCTTTACTTTAAATGACAGGATCTCTACTGGTATAAGTATTTTTCCCTGTAACCTACTTCTATTTCTTTAACATTCTAAGCACCTTGCACATAGCCATTTAATCCCTAATATTCTATTAGGTATGCATATTAACCTCAGTTTTACAGAAGAAACCAAGTCACAGAAATTCAATCACTAAGTCAGTCAGATAACAAACAGTAGGACCAGTCAGTAGGACCTGATTCCAGATCACATTTTATTTTTTGATAGAAAATTGACTTATTAGTGGGTATAAGGTGGGGGCAGCTTCAAGACTGTCACAAGTGCAGGACGACACCAGGATCTTCAGTGGCACGCCAAAGGGAAA
>NW_006283151.1:578671-585124 GCF_000327345.1 Myotis davidii
TCCCCGGGGCTAGAGGGGAGGTAGCAGTGAGCTAGGCAAGGATTCATTCATTCCGTTTGTCCCACAAATATTTATTGAGCACCTGCTAGGAACCAGGCAGCCATTAAGATCTAGGGCTACCACAGGAAACAGCTGAGAGAAAGCCGCTGCCCTCGCAACTTCCAGTCCAGCAAAGAGGAGAACGGGCGGAGCGCCCAGGTACAGTCCTCCTGAGCGTGGAAACACCTTGTTCCAGGACAATGGGCATATTTGAGACTAAAACAGAGCAGATGTCTCCGGGCCAGAGAGAGGTGAAGCGGGAGGTGGGCAGAGGCCGGGGCATCGCGTAAGCTACGGGAGAGAATTTATTGTTCATCCTGGGCTGTTTCGCCAGGCGAGGCGCTCAGAACACTGTCAGGTGTATGCAGGTATTTATTTTATTAATATATTTTATTGATTTTTTTACAAAGAGGAAGAGAGAGGGATAGAGAGTTAGAAACATCGATGAGAGAGAAACATCAAACAGCTGCCTCCTGCACACTCCCTACTGGGGATGTGCCCGCAATCAAGGTACATGCCCTTGACAGGAATCGAACCTGGGACCCTTGAGTCCACAGACTGACGCTCTATCCACTGAGCCAAACCGGTTACGGCTAGAGCACATTCTTAACTATCGATTGTCTCTATGGTCCCTTGAAGCACATGGCTAATTAAAGTCACAGCATCTGCTCTAAATTATCTTCCTTGAGCTAGAAGAGCTTTTCTCAACTGCCCTTCCCCCCAGAAAAAGTTTATAACCACAAAGGAAAAACCAGTGAGGTTAAACCTAGAGTTCACCCATCTTAGGGTAAGTTGGGATAGTAAGAGCAGAACAGATGGCCCATGTACCCACCAACAAGGGAAAAATATCCCGTTCACCTTGAATATTTATTTATGCTTGTTAGAAGGACAGTAACTATATTTTAGAGGAAAAGATCCTTTACCTGAAATACCCCATGTGGAACTGAGTTTTATTATCTCCAATAATTATTGTCTGGAACTCAGGAGGATCATAGTAAAATCTCCAATGAAGGTTAAAATTCAGGCTTGATGATTTTTTTTTCATTTTATGTTTTCCGGCAAGGATGTCATATGGACCCACTAATTGAAGTCCAAGGCTTTCGGAAAGTGAATCTATAAATTAAATAAGTTTATTTAGAGGCAGATAGGACATAATGCCTTTCACTAGTAAACTATTTCTAAGCAATTATCTTAAAAAACCATTTAAAGTAAAAAAAAATAATTTAGTTACATGTGAAGATGTTAGTTATAAACACTCAATGGAAAAGAAATCAGAGCAATAAAAATGTGGCACTTACATTTAGGATTTCCTCCTAAATTTACCACTGAACACATTTCAAACGTTCCTGCCATTTGTTATTTTGGCCAAAGCAAGACTGTTTTGTTTTCCTGTGGGCATATTACAGCTGCAAACACTTACCCTGTCTCATTACTAGGTTGTTGTGAGCCTTAGATAACTGTAGCACACCCAGATTAAGGGAGAAACATGATAGATAACAAATGAGTGTGCATGAAGGAACATAAATAATTTATTTAATGAAAACATTTCTTTCCCTTTCCCTCTACTTCAGCTAATTATCACTGTGGGATTCCTTTGCCTCCTTGACTATCTAGCCAACCAAATGCTGTATGATTTCTTCTATCTCCATTCTCAGACCACAGAGGGAGAATGTTAAATAATACCAGTTATGAAGTCTGTTCAAATGTACACTCTAACTCAAATGTACATATAAGATGGGTCTGGCTGTTCCTCTAAGAGAGAAGTAAGCATTCCAGGAATTCCATGGTGGGGCTGGAGAGAGGAAGAAAATTCTTAGAAGAGGTAACAATGTGAATAAGAGCACAGTTTCCTTGGAGGGAGAAGATGGCTCAGCTTGGCGGGAAGTTAGGACAGCACACCCCAATTTTTAAAGCAATATAAAAACTAAAACTACCCATCTCACTAGCCAGTGATAACCAGGTTAATAGTCTGGTAGACAGTAATAACATTCCCCTCTCTATAAACAAATATAAACATATAGATATTTTAAAGGGAGATCATGCTGTTTTCCAATTTTTTTTGTTCTCCATCCTGTTTTCACTTACATTTTCTGAATATTTTCCCATGAAATTAAATTCTTTAACATAATTTTTAATACCTGCACAATGTTCCATTACAGATAGATAACTATTCTACTGATATTTACTGTTTAACTTTTTTACTATTCTAAACAATGCTTCAGTGAACATCTTAATACATATTTGTACACAACCATGAATATTTTTTGAGTAGCTGCAGAGTTTAAGTATTTTGATATATTGTCAAAATTCATAGTTATCTACCAATATAATTCATTTTCATCAATTGAGTATGAATGTTTCTCTCCCCGCACCTCATGCTCAAAATTTAAACAGTACAAAACGGTAAGAGTGAAAAGTAACTCTGTCAAAAAGATCATGTTTTTGTGTATCCCTTCAGAGACAGTATAAGTACATAGGAAGTATATAGGGATGTGTGTGTGCATCCTTGACTTCTGAATACTCTCCACACTCTTCTTTTTCACTTAAAATTTTTCAGGCATGATACTTTATCATTGCCTAAAAATGATTCACTCTTTTAAAACAATGAATACTCATTGAATGGATGCATTACTGATGGGCATTTAAGCCATTTCTTATTTTTTGTTTCAATATATATCATTGAACATAATTTTGGTTCACATAATTCATAAGTTGCTAAAAGTCATAGTAAAACTCCCTCACCATATCAAAATGCTTGTTTTCTTTCAAACCCTCATCAAAGGATGTTGTGAAATTCTTTACCTTTACCAGGATAATAGGCAATAGTGGTATAATTTGAGCATAATTTTATGTTTCTCTTATTAGAAACCTGTTTGAAAAGGTTTTTTCTATGAACTGTTTAGATCCTTGGTTTAGTTTCCTACTGTCTTTTCAATTGGTAGAAGTAGGAGAACGATTCTGGAACAACTCACCAGCTGGCTTTTCAGGATCAAGTTCTTCACAGAACTTCCAGAAGTGATAGAAATCTTCAGGCAGAGAAAGCTTATAATGATTTTCTACTTCTTTTCGAAGGTCACTAGAGACATCAGCTTCACAGGATTTACTCTTCTTCACATCAACTGTTTTTTCACACTGAAAATTGGCATACAAAATGTTTTTTCTCCAAACAGTAATTTCAATAACTTTCCTTAAATAACAACATTGTTTATTTCTATTTACCCAACTCTGTGAGATACACTTTAAAACTCTATAAATGGTATTTTTGAGTAAAATCTGGGAATTCTTTTAAGCAAATAAAAAAGTTTATAATATATAGTAGTCAAGAGGACTCATACAGCAAGTCTTGAAGTGTATTTCTCTAAGATAATAAAAACAAAAAATATAAACAACAAAATAACTAAAGTAAAAAGAAAAGGTAAAAAGTGGGAAAAGAGGAATAAGGAAAAGGCAGGTTTTGCCTTCTTTTGGTAAATAGGATTCACCATGCATTTTGTTTATATATATTTAGTTATCACATCAAATACAATTGTCCAAAATAACTGGATCCAAGAGAATTTACTAGTTAATTATTTCACAAAAGGCCCTTTAATGCCAGGACTAGGTCATAAAACTTTATCTCCAACATGTCTGTAAAATAGGTTCATTATATAAGTATGCCAAGTTTTATAATGCATGTTAGGTATTTGATAAATTTCTATAATGATAAAATACTCAGTTGGAGGTTACTTTAGTTTTGTAAGTAGCAATCTGATTTTCTTTTTAGAACCTTTCTTTTGGATTAAGTTCTTCTCTTCTTATTCTTTCCAGTCAGTGCTTCTCAACCAGGAGGGATTTTGCCCCCGCCCCCGTCCCCCCTCCCCCTCCGCCCCAACTCCCTAAGGGACACATTTAGTAATGTCTGGAGCGGTTTTTGGAGGTGCTACTGACATTTAGTGGGATAGAGGCGAGGGATACTGCTAATACCCTACAATGCACAGAATGGGCTTCCTTAACAAACACTTAAATGGCCCAAAATGTCCATAGTGCCAAGTTTGAAAAATTTTAACCTTAAATGCTTCTCATACTTATATTCTTCAATTTTCCCTGTAGACCCAAGTTTATTGATACTACTTTAGGTAGCATCAAAGCCTACAAAGATGACACATACCAGAATGTTCTTGATAGCACTGTTTCTAAGAGCAGAACACAGAGAGTAAATGAAAAATGCCTACTGACAAGAGATAGTTACAGAATTTCCAACAATGTAATATTACACTTTGTGAAAATGAAATAGAGGTACACACAATATGAATCAGTCTTCATAATAGAATGTTGAGTGAAACAAAAAGTCCTTGAAGATTATATGCAGCATCTCAGCCTTTTTGTGAAGTTCAAAAACAATAAATGTTGTTTAGGCATACACTCAAAGCTGTAAAAAGAAGGCAAGGGAAAACATAAAATTCAGGATGGTAGCTACATCGAATGTGGGTGATAGGAAGTTAGAGGGTAGGTGAGGAACACAAGTAGATGTAGAGTTACTGTCAATGTTTCAGTTCTCGGGTTGGGCAGTGGCTTTACAGGTGTTTGTTATGTCATTAAATAAACAAGGTAAAAGAGCCAACTATTATACTGTGCCTGAGGTCCTAACGAATTAAATTTAACAAAAAAAGTGCTGAAATATGAATCCCAAAATGGATGATAACAGCAAACAACTAATAAATAATAAAAATACATAATAAAAAAAAGTAGTTATTATGCACTTACTATGGCCACTGTTCTAATAAGGATTTTCTATGGATTAACTCATTTAATCTTCACAGCTACCTTATGAGCAATATATTATCCACATTTTACAGATGAGGAGACTGAAGTAATTACCCCTTGGGCCCTAAGTATAAAATGAAAGGACAGGGATTTATTTAAACCCAGATGGGCTGGCTCCTGAGCACAGCACTTCATGCTGCTTCTCCAACTGCAAATACAACAGTTGGAGCATATCAAGTTCTGACCTACCCTCCCTTCTGTTTTAATAACCAACTTTGGTTCAAAGACTGGCTCACACTTAAGTTGTTAGAAAGAAAAGCCTCAGTCTATCTACCTCGCTGAAAGGCAGTTTTGCCTAATGGTGACCTGGTGAGGTGGCCTGGGTTGACGGACACCTGACTTCTGATTTCCAGCTCGGTCACCCTGGGCAAGTTACTTAACCTCTCTCTGTGCCTTGTTTACTCATTTACAAACAGGGCATATGTAGTGCTCCACCTGCATCATAGGGTTGTTATGCGCGTAAGTTACTTACAAAAACACACAGAAAAGTCTTAGCAGGTAATATATAGATGTTGGCAATTATTGTTAGCTGTAGTCTCTGTAGAGTCATCTTTATTTTTGTTATTTCGTTTCTAACACTATCACTCTGTCAAAGCGGTCCATTGACCAAAAGGAGATAAGGATTTTTTTTTTAATTTTTTATTTTTTTATTTTTAGCAGCTCTGCCTTACAGCACACACCAATTCAGCACCTCCACATCCCCAATAACTAGAATTTAGGACAGCTGTGCCCTTCAGAGGCCGCGCTGATGCTTGACCCAAATATAATGAAGGCCCAGATCATGCTCCCCTCCCCCCCCACCCCACCCCCCGCCTTTGGGATCAGGTCCCCCTTACTTCCCCACCTCCCAGGCTACAGCCTGGCGGAACTCTCCGCTGTGCCCAAACACCTCTGCACCGATTTCTGAGCCCTTGTTTCTCTTCTCCGCCTTCACGAACGCTTTCACCCTGGTGAGCTGCCCTAAAAGACTTCCTTCACAGTTCCCAGGGACTGGTTAAAATCCCCCTTCCATGTTCCCACAGCACTCGCTACACATTTTTGTTACAAAAGCCAACAAAAGCGTTACGGCAACACGTTATCTTCGCTGGTGCCCCGCCTGCCGAGGCTGGGGGCTCCGCGAAGGGCAGGGGCGCCGGCACAGCGCCTGCCTTGCGCCCGGCCTCCGATCAATTTGGCTGGTTGAATGAATGAATGAACGGTTGGTTGCCCGCGCCGGGAGAGAGCAGAAGATGCCGAGGCGCTACGTCTCTGGCCCAAAACCCAGCAGAACTCTGGGAAAGAGCGGCCCCCGACCCCGCGCACACGGCCGGCGCTCGGTGGCCACTGGGTGAGTGCGATGCGCAGCCCCTTGGGGCCGGGGCTACCACTCAAAGCTCCCGCGGAGTCCGCACCGCCTCCGTGGCAGTACCTGCTGCCCCTCCCGGCCGGGCCTACGCTTCCCGCCGCCGCCGCCGACCATTATGCAGCTGCTGGACCAGCCGTCTCCCGCCTGCCGCCAAGGCTTCCGAGCGCCGCCGACTGCTTCCGGGTTCAAGAGCCACCAATCCGAATGCCTGCACCGCCCCCCGCTCGCCTCTTTAGGGAGAAGACTCCGCCTACGCCCCGCCCCCT
>NW_006283151.1:585205-588370 GCF_000327345.1 Myotis davidii
TCAGGCGGGCGGAGTCCCGGCTGCGTCCCCGCCGCGTCCCCGCCCTCCAGAGCATCTCCTAGGCATGCTCCTGAGATACTGGACCCTCGAAATTGTCTCGGTTCAGGGGGTGCAGCCTTCCACCTCAGGTGTTTATTAGGGGCAAATAAACACCTGGATATAGGACACTGCCCTCACCCCAGCCCATGTTTCCCCTTGACTTGTAAAGATTAACCTTTCCCTCTATTTCATCCCTCTTCCTTTTCTACTGTGCTGTACTATTATGGCCTAACACGGTCATCCTCAATTATCTCCTAAAAGCAAATCAATTTCTCTCTCCCATTCTTTCTTCCTACAGTCTTGTGACAATCTGGACTGTTTGTTCTTTAGCTCTGCAGTGCAAATTGTAGTCCCTGAACCAGCTGCGTCAGCATCCTGTGGAGAACCGTTAAAAATTCTGAATCTTAAGCCCTACCCAGACTTATTGAATCAGAATCTGCATTTTAACCAGATCCCCCAGTGATTCCTATGCACAACGAAGTTTACATTCAACTGATGCTCTGGGGTCTCCCTCACTGCCATCCTGGGAATGTCCTGTGCCTCATTCCTGAGATGAATTCTCTATTTCCTGAATATATATTGTCCTTTTACTTGATTTTAACTATTTCTGTTGATGTGAATAAAAATTTATATTTTAACTCAACATTTGACATTTAATGTCTCATTCTATTTATATGTTTATTCCACAATGATTTTGAAGAAACTGATAAATTTCACCAAATTTGCTATACTTCTTTAGAGTATCAGTGTGCACCAATAATTGAAACAGAGCAATTATTGATAAATGTTTTCATTTATCGTTACATGTGTTAGATATATAGGCCCGCACATGCATAGCAATTTTTTACAGAATTCAGTGAAATTTAGCATATACAATAATACAGTTTTACTTTGCAACAGTACTGTTCTTAATGCTTTATACGTATTGACTCATTTAATCCTGATAATAATTTTTAAGGTAATTATTATTTGACAGATAAGGTGGCTCACACTCAGACAGGCTAAATGAGCTATTCAAGGTCACACAGCAAGCACAGGAGATAGAATTCAAACCCAAATAGTCTGACATTCCAGAGTACTCTCAACACGATGTGATACTGTCTCTCTAGCAATCAGTGAAGTTTATAGAATTATTTAATTGCACTGAATTATATAAGGTCTATAGTTCAGAAAGCTACTTGCATTTTTTTCCTTTTTTTTGGGTTAATCCTCATGTGAGGATTTTTTTCCCTTTGATTTTTAGAGAGAGTGGAAAGAGAGGGAGAGACAAAGAGAGAGAAACATCAATGTGACAGAGACACATCAATTGGTTGCCTCACACACATGCCCCGGCCAGGGTCTGGAATCGAGCTTGCAACCGAGATACATGCCCTTGACTGGAATTGAACCCAGGAACCTTAAGTCCATGGGCCAATGCTTTACCCACTGAGCCAAACCAGGTAGGGTGCCACTTGCATTTTTTAAAAAATATATTTTATTGATTTTTTACAGAGAGGAAGGGAGAGGGATATAGAGTTAGAAACATCGATGAGAGAGAAACATCGACCAGCTGCCTCCTGCACATCCCTTACTGGGGATGTGCCCGCAACCCAGGTCCATGCCCTTGACCAGAATCGAACCTGGGACCCTTCAGTCCGCAGGCCGACGCTCTATCCACTGAGCCAAACCGGTCAGGGCACTACTTGCATTTTTTATCATATTTGAAATAACTTAGAAAATTCATACCTAAAGGATACGTTTGTTTTTTTTTTTACTGTATCCCCTGAATCTCCCTTTAATTGCGGGACCAGACAGAGCTCTGGGTCCCTTGTTTCGAAAAAGTCAGTAAAAGAAGAAATAAGGATATGCAACAATTAAATTTTTTCTGCTGCCTTAAGTTGGTTGGGGATTTCTTTGGGGAAAATAACTTACTTTCTTGCCTATGAGGGCTGGTTGGTGCTTTCCCTATGTCTATATGATTTCAGGAAGTTCTCAAATAAAATTCAGTGGGAGTGGTTTGAAATTACAAAAATTTTATCTTTCCAACCCTTTGTTTTTTTCCTCAAGAATCGGTCTTACATAAGATCCTCTTGAGATTTGTATCTCTGAAAGTTAGTGATTTGCTGGAGGTCTTCTACAGAAAAATTCTCTGTATGAAAACAGAGAAGTGATGGGTGATTGCCAGGACCTTTGACTTTCCAATAAAGAATTATACGATATTTTAAATATATGCTCTCATAAAAATGTATGTAAAAGGAGGTACATGGACATGATTCTGTAGCATTCTAAAGATTGAGAGTTCAGACATGCGCTATCAGAACTATATAGTGACAAGTAAATAAAATGTTAAGATGGCATAGTTCAAGGTTATCAACCAGCTAGAATTAGCTACAAAAGAAAAGGATCCTAACTACAATAAAGTAGAGAAAATGCTGCAACAATAGTAGCTATGAAATATATCTATATATGTATCTATATATATATCTACATATAGGTATAGATATATATTTCTTTTAAAATATATATACCGAATTTAAAATATATATTACTGGATTCACTATTTAAGTGGTTGGGTGTTAGTGAAACAGGAATTACTAAAAGACATTGGAAATGGAATAAAGCATTATTATTCATTCTTTAAAAGAGGGACTGATTCTAGTAGTCAGCTAACTTCAAGCTCCTAATCAATGATAAATTTTTTAAAAGGAGTATTTATTTCTAATCTTTTGCATGCTTTCAGGACCATAGATGTTGCCTCGAGCTCCTTGAATAAACACTTCTTTCTGTATTCGTTATGAGAGCTGCTGCGAATTACAGTCAAGACAGGATGCCACTCAGGATTCCAGGTCTTGGGGTACAGCCAGACTTAGCATTGAAGCAGTGTTCAGCGCATGATAACCACATAAACTGGCATATGTGTAAGGAATTACAGCCTTAACAAGCCAGTTCATGAGGCTCTAAATCAGTGGTTCTCAACCTTCCTAATGTCATGACCCTTTAATACAGTTGCTCATGTTGTGATGACCCCCAACCATAAAATTATTTTTGTTGCTACTTCATAATCGTAATTTTGCTACTGTTATGAATCGTAATGTAAATATCTGATAGGCAGGATGTATTTTCATTGTTACAAATTGAACATAATTA
>NW_006283151.1:588552-597234 GCF_000327345.1 Myotis davidii
TAGTGATTCCACTTCTAGGGTGGGAGTAAGGGGGAGAGATCAAGCAAAGGACTTGCATGCATGCATAGAAGCCTAACCAATGGATACAGACACCAGGAAGGTGAGGGCATGGGTGGTGGGGTGTGGGGCAGTGGGGCTATAAGGATATATATTTAATATCTTTTTTTTAAAATATATTTTATTGATTTTTTACAGAGAGTAAGGGAGAGAGATAGAGAGTTAGAAACATCAATGACAGAGAAACATCAATCAGCTGCCTCCTGCACATCTCCTACTGGGGATATGCCCACAACCCAGGTACATGCCCTTGACCGGAATCGAACCTGGGACCCTTCAGTCCGGCTCTATCCACTGAGCCAAACCGGTTTCGGCCCAAAGACATCTTAAAAAGTCTTCAAAGGGGCCCAAATCTTCACATTTACACTGGATGAAAAGTCCAGGTGATTCACCAGTCCATTTGCTTTTTTACCACGGTTTCTTGGAATATAGCTTCATGTACAAACTGTCACATAATATATGCAATAAATAATAAATATTGCCTGGCCAGTGTGACTCGGGGGTTGAGTGCCGACCCATGAAACAGGAGGTAATGGTTTGATTCCAGGACAGGTCAGATGCCCAAATTTTAGACTCATTTCCAAGTAGGGGGCATGCAAGAGGCAGCTGATTGATGATTCTCATCATTGATCTCTCTTTCTCTCCCTCTCCCTTCCTCTCTTTGAAATCAACAAAAACATACTAAAATATAATAATAATAATAAGTACCAATTGATTGGCTGATTTTCACTAGTGAATTGCAATCAGTATCATTAAATAATTTTTAACCTTTCCTTTCATCCATTAAGTCATTTATTCATTTGAAACATTTATAATGTGAAAGAAAAACAGTAAAATGGAGTTGGTATTGTCAGGAGAACAATCTAAAGTGGATCCAGGAGGTTTCCAGGAGACTGAGTTAACACACTCCCTCAATATGAAACTGAACTTTTGAACTGAGCTAAACCAACAGGCACTGCACCGCTGAATTCTCTATTACAAAATAAAAATTCCACCTAGCAATAGACATTAATTAATCACATACAGCATAATGTAAGTCCGCTTGCCAGCACCAATCACAGCTCTTTGAAAGCAACTTGTAACCCTCTTTGGAAGCCCCTCTTTTTCTGTCTTTATAAACTCTGCCCTTTCTTTCTTCCTGGGAACACAATTGGATTTCTACCCAAATCTCTATCTCTTGGATTTGCAATTCTTAAACGACCCCCAAATAAAGCTTTTGTTTGCTTTGCAGTTCTTGTTCAAAGTTGATTGATATGTAAGTGCCAACTCTACAACAGAACTATGTTAGGCACTGGAGAAACCAAGATGAAGTAGTTGCTATATTCGTGGAGCCCATGGTCTAGTGAAGAGACCTGTAGACATAGTATATATTCAGGATTCCTGTAAAGGAGATAAAAGAGGCATAAGAATTATGAAAATCATCACATTCCAATCTTCTAGCCACTTTGATCCTGATCTGCTTTCTTAAAGACAGCAGTCTCCTCACTGTAATCATACATGGCACAAGAGGCAAAGGAGCTTTCTCGGGCCTCTTCTATAAGGACACATAGTCCTAATCACTTCCCAGAGGCCCCACCTGCTAATACCACCACATCGGGCATTAGGTTTTCAACATAGGAATTGATGTGGAGGGTTGGGAGTGGGGGGGATGGCGGCAAACATTCAAACTATAGAGACTTCCAGAGAAATTATTTTTTGATAAATGGAGAATCCTTTTTTCATTTAACATCTGGTATATTTGGCCCATGAAAATAGGTGGTTTTCCTCTTTATAGGTTCATATATTTTCTCACTGCTGACATAGCTTCTAAATTCTAGGCCTCTCCTTTTGGTAAACCACCACCATTGCAATTGATAAGAATGGCTTTCGATGCTGACTGCAAAATAAAGGGGTAAACTCTGTTTCTTCTTTCCTTAGGCTTTATTTTCTCATTCTAAGGAAATATATATTTTTCATTGGGCTGTTTATTCCCAAGGCTCTTAGACTCAAAGCACATTGCTATGGCGATCACTGCAGTAAAACTGTTTCTTTATATGCTTTTCTGCTTAGCTCCGGGAAAATTTGCTGGATTAAATTAGCCACAGGAGGGCTCCATTGCAGTTTGTGGGGGGAAAACCATTCTGCAGTTGTACTGTCCTAGCACACAATTGTATCTCTGCAGTTTTCAATAGCTCATAACTATTTATAAAGGTGAAATAACAAGACAGGGCATGTTGCTCAGAGACATTTAGAATGTTCATTAAAAAATTCCAGATAATTTTCTGGAAATCTAGAAAATGTATTTTGTGAGAAATAGCACAAAAATGAGACCAGACATGATTAAGCTTTATTTATTTTTTATCTTAAGCATTTTAAAACTCACAGCAGCAGTTTATGTTCAGGCTATGCAATTTATGGGTGTCTAATGCATAAAAAATACACTTACCGTTATGCATTATCCATTATATTTTTTCCTGTCAACCAAAAAGGCTTTTTATTATAATCCAGCCTGACAGGCCAGATGCTGCATATCTTTATTTTCATCTGTAACAGTGCTTCCTAACATCAGTCCACAGGATGATAATAGCTATTATAAGAAGAAAAGTATGGGACTCCCCGGTGAAACAAAATCGAATGCAATTCCTTACCACAGAACTTATTAGCACCTCACTCTGACTCTCTTTGAGCAATGTATCATGTATGTTTGTGTCTCTTCTTTAGGGATTGAAGGCAAGTTTTCAAAAGTTACTGTATTAAAAAAAAAGTCTGAAAAGAGAAGGTAAAGTCTGGGACCATACCTATTCTGAGAAATGGTGAAAAAATATGGGAAATAGAAATTATTCTATGCCTGATACTTTTGGTATTTCCACTTGGATCTCACTCACAGAAGTCACAGCAACTCCTATAGGAATTACAATATAGGGACAGACCCAGCAATGGTTTGCACAACAGAGTTTTGAAGTTCTTGTTCTCCAGCAGCTATCAATGATTAAACTTACTATTTTATTTATTTTTTAATATATTTTTTATTG
Organism: Myotis davidii; assembly: GCF_000327345.1. Taxonomy (NCBI): domain Eukaryota; kingdom Metazoa; phylum Chordata; class Mammalia; order Chiroptera; family Vespertilionidae; genus Myotis; species Myotis davidii. The sequence goes on from NW_006283151.1 coordinate 591,621, forward strand.
ATCTCAGAGAGGAAAGGAGAGGGAGAGAAACATCAATGATGAGAGATAATCATTGATTAGCTGCCCTCTGCAGGTTCCCTACTGGGGATTGAGCCCACAACCCGGGCATGGTTATTGGTTTATTTTTAATTTGGAAAAAATGTAGTAAGTAGCCAGAGAGTCTAGTAAGTATAAAATTTCAGTGATGACTATGTTTGAGGATTAAAAAGCACATGAGGATAGATATATTGGCTCTAGGGGAAGAAATTAGTTTTGAGCCACACTTCAAACTGCTGGGTTTTGTTGTTGTTTTTCAATCCTCACCTGAGGATATACTTGACGCTCTGTCCACTGAGCCAAACCGGTTAGGGCCTGAGGATATACTTTTATTGATTTTAAAGACAGAAGGAGAGAGAGAGAGAGAAAGAGAGAAACATTTATGCGAGAGAGAAACATCCATTGGTTGACTCCATTATGCAATCTCACTAGGGATTGAATCCGAACCCTGGGTACCTGCCGCCCTGACCAGGAATCAAACCCACAACCTTTTGGTGTGTGGGATGATGCTCCAACCAACTGAGCCACACCAGCCAGGGGTGAACTGCTGGTTTTGAAGAAAAATTACTAGTCCTCATCATTTCCCAAGGATATTACTCTATAAATCAACAAACATAGGTAATATGCACTTTTTAAAAAAAAACCAAAAAGGCATTTTTGTGGCTAAATAGCAGTTTATATCACATTTCCTAACAATTCCCTGAAATTCAGAAGTGATTGCCTTTCTCTGAGCAGTAAATCAATTTTTCTTAGTTTTGACAGATCTACCCTCCAGGTCATTGCACTATTTTATTCCCTGCCTAGTGTGATTCTATTGACTATTCTTTTCCCTCTTTCACATTTCTCCCCTATAGTCTTTAAACACACACAAAGATTAAAACACGGGACTGTGAAAATAGACCCTCCTATGTAAAGATATGTCAGATCAAATCCTGCTGCCATGATAAAGAAATAAAGAGGTGAGCCCTGGCCAGTTTGGCTCTGTGGATAGAGCGTTGGCCTACGGACTCAAAGGTCCGGGGTTCGATTCTGGTCAAAGGTACATGCCCGGGTTGTGGGTTTGTTCCTCAGTAAGGGGCGTGGAGGAGGCAGCCAATCAAAGATTCCCTCTCATCGTTGATGTTTTTATCTCTCCCTTTCCCTTCCTTTCTGATATCAATAAAAGTATGTTAAAAATTGAAAAAAAAAAAAAAAGAAACGAAGAGGTGAAACAAACACAAGCTCCAACTCAGGAAAAACTTGTGGGAGAACATGTCTGGGACATGTATCAGCTAGACATCCTCTTCTGTTAGAATTTCTTCTTAAGGGCTACTGAAATATGAAGATTATTGAATTTCCTGTCCCAGTTAACTCTTATACCATCTCCCAGTTCTTCCTACTGACATTATTACCTTCAGTCAAAATGAGATGTTGTCTTAGCCCCTACCTTGACCACCCTTTAGTTTCCCTCACTTTCTTCCCCTGTTTATGTTATTCTCCAACTCCACTTCCCATTTTGGAAAGTTCTTCCCAGAGTTCTGAAGAAAACAATGTTGGTTTGTGTCCCCGATCCTTCACTTCCCAGCTATGTAATTGGACACATGACTTGATATCACTAGGCTTTATTTTCCCCATTTGTAACTGCAAATAACAGTAGTACGCACTGCCCAAGGTTGTTGAAGAGATTAAGTAATAATATGTATGTAAAACATCATATTGAGCTACTGGTATTACACAACTGAAACAGGAACTATAAAGGAATATAGGCAGGTTTAGGGAGTTTTTAGAATTGGGGTCCACAGAAGAAAACACAGGGCTACAGACTGGGGGAAGGTACATTTCCATAACACAAGGAAGCCAGATGCAGTTACATCTCCATAAAATAAGGGAACTGGAAGTAGCCAAGAAAGGTCTATATTCACAAAATAAAGGAGGAAGAAAGCCCGGAAGGAATAGGACAATGAGGAGGAGGGCCTCAGGAGTCACTATAGTAACCGATCTAAGGGAATAGTGACCAATCATTGGGGATATCAAGGCACCAGGATCTGCAGCCTTTATAAGCCATAGGGAAAAGGAACTCAGTGGGATCCTTTCCCCCTCCCCATGTGGGAGTCTGTACTTGTTCGACTCCAGCGGACAAAGAATCTGGGTTCCAGTCCAAAAATTCTGTATCATAACCTTCAAGTTTTAAATTCACTTCCCATTTCCTCATAAAGTCTTCTCTGTTAATCCATGTTGGAAAGGATACTTTTCTTTGTTAATTTCTTACAGCACTTATGACCATAGGGCCTTAATATACATAGCCTGTTGCGTGCATGTTTCTCATCTGAACTAGAGAGACATTTTCTGGATGGCAGAGAGTGTGTCTTATGCAGTATCTAGCACAGTGTTCTGTATATAGCAGACATCCCATAAATTATTATTAAATCAAAAAGTCAAATGGATAATTCAATGAATTGGTTGAGTGAATAAATGATTTAGGTGCTCAAAAACCACTTTTGCTCCTCGTAATCCATTACTCACTTGGAAGGCCTAAAAATGCCTGAAGGAATAAAGAGGATTTCTGGAAAATTCAGCTCCTGGGGACCCCAGCACCTGAGTGAGTGGCTGTCCAGGTGTGGGAGTAGGAGGCCAGAAAGGAGAGAGAAGCTGCAGCCCCACTTTCCCAGGCATGCCTTAGCCTTAACGTTTAATGAAGAATAAAATATTAACTTATTGCACCAGACTGAACATATGCATCACTGAATCAAGACTAATGTTTAATGACGTGACATTGCCGGAAGACTTCTTGTTATTTGAGAGTGACTTATGAGTTTTTATTCAAATGCAAGACAAAGAGCCTGCCTGAAATAGTGGACTTGAATAGTCAAGTGGGAAAAGATTGTTTTCTGATTTCACCCCAGGACTCCTGCTGCTAATGTAATTGCTCCATGAGGTTGATTCAGTGTTGACCTTGACCTGTTGAACAACAGCAAGAGGTAGAAGTGTTTGCAGGTGTTGTGAGTGGAAAACAGGTTCTTTCACTGGATCGCCAGGAAAGCATTCCAAGGATCCACACATGGGAGATTGTGGTGTGGCAAGATGATTTATTCAGTATGTAAAAATCAAAGGAGTTCCCCTCCTGAGTTTCAAATGTCCCCTCTCCCTCTGTCCTGTCATGGAAAAAGTCCAACCCTGTCTTAGGGCCAAAACAAAGTCAGAGGCCGCTGTTTCTGTTATAAAGGCTTAGTCCTTTGGAGCCTGTGCTGTCTGCTGCAACCAGGTAGCAGCTAGGCCCACAAGGTCACGTGTTCCGGGGTTGGTGAGCACATAAATGAACTGACCAGTGTGTTACCAGGTGACAGAGAGAGGAAGAGGAGGAGGGGGTGAGAGAATGCTCTTTGTTCCCCTGGGGTTAAAACCAGGAGCTTTTTCAAAATAAGCAACCAACTTCCTAAGCTTTCCTGGGCTTGCATTGGGTCCATCCCCTAGCCCAGTGGTTGGCACACTGCGGCTCACGAGGCACATGCGGCTCTTTGGCCCCTTGAGTGTGGCTCTTCAACAAAATACCACGTGTGGGTGCGCACGTGCAGTGCAATTGAAACTTCGTGGCCCATGCGCAGAAGTCGGTTTTCGGAAAGGAGATAGAGACGAAACAAGTATACAAGACAAGTGTGGATGGGAGAGTTGGAAGGGGTCGACCTCAGCGAACCTACCTCAATCAGATTGAGGACGTTTTTAACAAAGGCCAGCTTAGGAGTACCCTAATTAAGTTAATAACAGTGTACCTACCTATATAGTTTAAGTTTAAAAAATTTGGCTCTCAAAAGAAATTTCAATCATTGTACTGTTGATATTTGGCTCTGTTGACTAATGAGTTTGCCGACCACTGCTCTAGGTCATATAGAAAAGATGGAGCCACACTTGCAACTCCTCATCTTTTACTTCTTTCTCACCCCAAACTTCTCCCCTCTCCCCGCCTCAGTGACAGAACTGTGAAAAACTAATAAATGGTAGCCTCATTTAAAATGGAGCTGGGAGTCTAGAAGAGACTGACCTCAACAGAAAATGAGTACCCTACATGTCTGACAGGAAGTGACAGTACTTCACTACCTCAGCAGGAGCAAGAAAAGACTCCTCCTTGCCTCGGAACAGCCCAGCCAATGGGAGGCTGCCATAACCCAGCCAATGGAAAGTCACTGTACTTTGAACTTTTGGACTCTTCTCCAATGGACTCTTCCTTTATAAAAGGACTTCCTAGTCCAAAAAAGAGAGTCCTCTTCTTTGTTTCTCTGGGCTTCCACAAGGTTCACCATTAGACTGCATGTCCCAAATTGTAGTTCTTTATTGTTCTGAATCAGCCCATTTTGCAGGAGAAATATCTGGTTGGCTATTTGTTTAAGGTCAACAAGATCCCCCTCATCTCCTGCAATGACCACCCTGGGTTACTGCCAACCTTTGGCTTCTTGGGCCTCACAGCACAAGTCAGGAGCAAGCACTCCAAGTTCCCAGGCTCTCAGGGAAGTTCTGATTCTTCCAAAAATCTATTATATTAAAAAATATATATGTGTCTATTGGGATGTAATTGTCAGTTGCCATGGTATTCTGTGCAAACTGAAGCTATTTTATCCTGTGGGATGCTTTCAGAGAAGTCACCATGCAGTGTCTGTCACAGAATGAATTGCTACTATACCCAGTTTGTTTTCAGGTTGCACCTCTAGCTGTCTAGCCCTTCCTTGAGGTTGTCATTTTTATCAGCTGCACCTGAGACCAGTGCTCACAAATTATTACACGTGAAATGGTGAACTCTCACTTCAGAGTTCACTGGGATTATCTTGGGGAGGAAAAGATGTATTTTGAGGGCTGACCAAAATAGGACCTAGGTACATTTGTTTTCTTTTTCTTTTTTTAAAAAAAATATTTTATTGATATTTTACAGAGAGGAAGGGAGAGGGATAGAGAGTTAGAAACATCGAAGAGAGAGAAACATCGATCAGCTGCCTCTTGCACACCTCCGACTGGGGATGTGCCCGCAACCAAGGTACATGCCCTTGACTGGAATCGAACCTGGGACCCTTCAGTCTGCAGGCCGACACTCTATCCACTGAGCCAAACCGATTAGGGCCATTTGTTTTCTTTTAATGCCTAGGGATTTGAGTAACAACAACAGAAGCCAGGTTTGGCTGTAGCATCATAACAATCACTGTTTCAGTGGCAAAAGGTAGAACTAAGCTCAGCATGTTTGTTTTGTCATCTCTCCAATTTCCTTTTCACCTGCGACTCACTGCCTCTCCAGTCCCCAGTGCCTCCCGTTATTTCCCACTTTACATCTCTGCTAGGTCGTAATTCCTGGGCAGTGGCCCCTATCACAGATTTTTCTGTGATAGCTTATCAATGCTAAGATAACAACAGTACGGAAAAATGACACAAATCAAGCTCATGCTACTCTTGAGCATCGGTGGCTGAATGCATGACATTTGGGGCTTGAGAGAAACTGCATTTAAATTGTAATGGGAACGAAAACCTTGGAAGATGCTAGTGTAGCATGAGTCTCAGCTCAAACCAGCACCATAAGGGATTTATTCTCAGTGGGGATTTGGTGGAGGATTTGTGGTACCCG
>NW_006283151.1:597944-604377 GCF_000327345.1 Myotis davidii
TCTTCTACACTCTCCCCACTGGGGATCGAGCCCACAACCCAGGCATGTGCCATGACTGGGAATCAAACCATAACCTCCTGGTTCATAGGTCAATGCTCAACCACTGAGCCACACCGTCTAGATAAATGTTTGAGTTTTAAACATATTATTGGTATTATCTATGGGAATCAGAAACCAGGCTGGGAAGATATTTACTTATTGTCTCTACTCAGGGTTTGGGGTTGTTTCTCATGGATGCTGCCTTAAATCTACTGTCCTTGCCCTCTACACTTAATATTACTCATTAATAAAACAGTCACTAGAAATGCTGACACAGATACTATTAACAAAGCTGAGATAATAATGGAGCAGCAACTGATGCCTCTTTGCTTGCGGATGATGTAATCTACTTTAACAGGTGTCACCTCAATGCCAGGTAAATATGAGGAGACCTGGGTGTGCTTCTGTTACATGTTCTTGACTGAATGAAGGTGTTGGCTCCTGGTACTTGGACTGACTCAGCTGCTGCTGCCCCCATCAGGGTAGATCTGTGATCAGTATCTAAGAGTTTGCTTCATATATGCTCATGTTGTTTCCAGATAGATGAGCATCCTTAGGGGCCATCATTCTTGGGGGCAAGTCCTTTTATACTTCGTGGGTATTTCTACAGTATTTAGTAGAGTCCAGAACATAATAAAGGCTTAATAAATATTTTATTGCTTCTGTAAAAAAATTAGTGCAATGGGGCAAACATTTTCTTCTTCCAGTTCATGCAGTCTTTATATTCTTCTTGCTTGTGTGTTATTTCCACGGTAAGAAGGGATTAGTCCCATCTACTTCCCTTACTTCTCCACACCTCCATTGGAATATGACGGTACGGACATTCTAGGGAAGACATTGCTGCCATGTCAACAATACTGAAACAAGGAGTGAGGGTTTATCGTTGTTAAACTCAGTGATGGTGAAAGCACACAGAATGCAGTCACAGTCTGATGGGCCTGAGCAACATGAGACCGATGCATCAAAATGAATATGTGGTGGAACAGAATGCAGGACTGGAAAACAAGTCTTTACAGATGAATCCTTATTATTTTATACAATAAGTATATGTTATTTTTTCTCCCTTCTGCTGGAGCAAACTTCTGCTAACCATGCAATTAGACGTTTGCATGCATAATTCCCTTGTGTGTTTTTTTACGCACACTACATTTTGAGAATGCAATTGGAAATTAGATTTTTGCTCACAATTGCTCTCTTTTACTGCTTTGACACAGACTTCTCTATGAGAATCACGTCTTTCTTTTCCCCAGTGTTGAATACAATACTAAATTTAATGAGCAGGCAACAGGATTCCTTAAACACAAAAGCTATTCAGCCTCCTACTCAGCTACTTCCACTCAAATGCTTCTTCTCAGTCCATTCCCTTCATTTTCCTTCTCACTTTCCCAGTTGTGGGCAGGAAATCTAGGGCTGTTTGAACCTCCCAACACCCATCTAGGAGACTGTCTTAGTTTGCCAAGGCTGCCATAACAAAATACACAGACTGAGTGGCTTAAACCACAGAAACGTGCTTTTTTCAATCCTGGAGGCTAGAGGTCTAATGATCAAGCTGCCAGCAGGTCTGGTTTCTTCTGAGTCCTCTCACCTTAGCTTGCAGATGGCTGCCTTCTCACCGTGTCCTCACATGGTCATCCTTCTACCTGTGTTTTCTGTGAACTAATTTCTTGTTATAAGGACATTGGTCATACAGGATTTTGGCCCATCTTTATGACCTCACTTTAACTTCAATCCCTTTTTAAAGGTACTCTCCCCACATGCAATCACTGTTTGAAATACAGGGTTAGGGCTTCATCATACGAATTCTGCAAGGATACATTCAGCCCATAACAGGGTGTTATTTGAAAATGTTGTTTCTGTCTTGTCTTGTTCTAATTAGAATAAAGATACATTAAGTGCCACACATAATTCTTCAAATATTGGAAGTAGTTCCCACCTTTCAGATACATAGCAAATAGTTTTCTTCTTTTCTCCTAAATAGTTAAATTAGCAATTTCCAATGAAGGCAGAATACCTGCTAATAGCGTTTTAGAAATTTTCTGGAAGTTTTTGGTTGTCACAATGATTGGAGGGTGCTACTCTGTAAGGCATAGTATCTGATTTTTTCTATAGTGCCTATATATTAAACTACATTAAAAAAATTACAATTCGCTTTCCTTTTGTTTATAGTTTATAAATGTAAAATGTATTTTGATTTTATTATATTTTACAATTTATATTACAACCAAGGCATTATATTGGTGTTTTAAATTTATAAATTAACTACCAATGAATTTTATATCATAATTTTAATGGTGGTATTACAAAATATTTGTTTTAGAAAGAGCTTGGATTTGATAGGGTTGAGACAATATACACTAGATGTTAAACTTCTCAAGGGCAGAATATCCCTTATTCATTTTCCCCCCAAACTCGAAACTACCTATGATACACAGATGCTATTCAATGTATAGTTGTCAATTAAGTGAATGATATACTTTTATTTTTACTATTGAGAGGATGCTAAAGAAGGAGAAAATTTAATAGCTCTGTATCACAATTAATATTTTCAGTGATTTCTGCATACCTGGGTACTTTACTCTTCATTAATAAATAATAAAAGGCACATGAGGTTGACCAATCATAAAGGTAGGAAGACAAATAGAATATTTCATGTCCTGGTAGCCAGAGGAAGAATGTCAGGAAGGAGGGCAGTATCATAAGCCTGGATTCCTTGTTATTATGTAGATTAATCTATAGACTGAGGATTGCCTTACTTTATAATCACATGAAGTTGATTTGGAATGTTTTACTGATAACAGGGATTAGGATCCAGACTTAACCTCTCATTCCTCACCCCTACATCTAGGAAAACAAATAAAAAATATGCCTTTGGCAATGTCTGTGTGGCGGCCACATTCCCTGGAAAGCCGAATCTGAGGTCAGCAGGTAGAAAGTTGATGCGGGAATATTGTCCAGATTTACTTCTGTGGACAAGAAGCAAAAGAAGTGGGGTTGTGCCGAGGAAGAAGTTGGACTGGAATGGAATCTTGCTTGAGAAAGGCCTCAGCTGACCCCACAGGGAGCATGGAACGAAAGGCTTTTTGAATTTCCCAAGTTTTAGGGGTGAGGGTTGGACTTTCAGACCCCACATTAACCAGTCACGGAGTACATGCTGATCCCAGAAAGAGCATGACCTGAGGAAACTGGCTTTTATCTGCTGACAAGGTTCCGGTTCCCGGAGAGCTGTGAGCTTCCTGCACTCCCAGCCCTGTCTGAAGGGGGATTAGGGTGGCTTGTTACTGGCCCGCTGCATCCAAATCTGCTTTTCTGGCTTCCTGCTTAAAACCAGCAAGTACACGACAGATTCAAGCTTGTGATGTTAACTGTTTTATAAGCCAAATGGGGTCCTGATATAGTTAGTCTCTGTCTGACTTGTGAAATCTCCTTATCTTCTCTTTGCAGATTTATAGTCTTGCTCTTTTTTTTTAATTTTTTTTCCTGAAAACCAATATAAAGAATGAGACCAGTGTATCAAAATCTGAAAGAAGTCAATTTGATACCCCATTGAAAGCAGATAAAAACATTTCTTTCCTTCCATAATAAAGAGAATTTTCCCCTTTGTGGGATTAAGGTGATAACATTTCTGACTCGGTGTGGGGACTGTCAGAATAAATAAAACAATTTTGCTTAAACACTTTCTTGTCAACTTCCTTTAAACCGAACCACCAAATTAAGCCTCTAAAGTTCACATTTAACTCCTTGTCCTCATCATCATATTTTGTTTACTGTTTTATTTATTTTTATTTTTTAGATATATTTTATTGATTTAAGAGGATGGGAGAGGGAGATAGAAACATCAATGATGAGAATTATCTGTTTTAAATAGAAATTTTGTTTATCCCCCACTTCTTGTTAGATACTTCTATTGGAAATTCTTAAATACTGTCCTCAGATGATCCCCCCTCCCCATTCAAATTTCTCAGCTAAAAGACTTGGGCTCTTTATTCAAGCTAATTCTAGCTCTCTGACAATTGGAAAGGCCGGTGTTTCTTTTCTTGACTAGAGAAACTTTCTACTTTAGGGCCAGAAAAATCTATTTTGGTTTTATACCAACAGCTGAAAAATTTGTGAGACAGTTGGCATAAAAATACGCAGAAAATTCAAAGTAATATTGCTCATAGTGTTGCATGGCATCTTTTACCATATATTCACACAAAGTAATTTTATCATTACAGGAAAATAAATAAAGTCTCTACTTTCTACTTCCCTCAATTTTTTGACCAGAATGTTCTGATTATGTTACATTATTAAACATAATGTTCAAAAATGCATGTCCCATTTTTAAAAAAAATATATCTTATTGATTTTTTTGCAGAGAGGATGGAAGAGGGATAGAGTTAGAAACATCAATGAGAGAGAAACATCAATCAGCCGCCTCCTGCACACCCCCTACTGGGGATGTGCCTGCAACCCAGGTACACGCCCTTGACCGGAATCGAACCTGGGACCCTTCAGTCCACAGGCCGACGCTCTATCCACTGAGCCAAACCGGTTACGGCTGCATGTCCCATTTCTGTCTTACTCAGAATTTTCAACAGTTTCTTCAATATCTAAGGTGTCTAACATATATTTCTTCATTGGTTGGTTGCCTCCTACTATTCAAATCTTAAGCTTTGACTTTTCCATGTTGGTTCTCTACGCATGACTTTGGAAGGCAGATGACCTGAACAGGCTCTGGTGGGCACCCAGCAGCTTCAGAGAAGGGAGGTGGTGGGAGCTTCAGGGAGTTATTCTTCTGCGTTGGCTTTTCTTTTGTCCGGCTCTACATTATTTGTGAGATTCATTCATATGTTTGCAGACAGTTGTAGATCATTGTCTTTGCTGTTTTGGGGGTCACCTTTAAGCCTCCTTTTCCCTCATGCCTTACTTTGTATTTCATCATCAATCGTGTCAAATGTAATCTTCAAATAGACCTAAAATCTTGCTCCCTCCTGCCATCTTCTCAAACACCATCTAGGTTCCAGCCCGCAGTATTTCTAGCTTGAATGCTGCAACTGTCTTTCTCAAAAAATTATATTTAAATGATAGTTGTCATACAATATGATATTAGTTTCAGGTGTATAACACAGTGACCTTTATATACTGCAATTTTCCATTAGAGCCCGATTCCTGCTTCCCTCCAACCTTGTCTACACATGCATCCAACATGACTTTTCAACAAAAGCATGTTAGCACAGATTAGTCACTTGTAACATTTCCTGGGTTCCCAGTGCATTCAGGATAATGCACCAAGCCCGCAGGCGATCTATAGGGCCGCACATGGCCTGGCTTCTGCCTAACACCTCCTTCTACCCTCTCCTACCACCTCCTCCAGCCCATTAGGTGCTTCCAGTTCCTCCAAAGAGTCAAGCTCTTCCCTTTTCTCAACTTTGGTGTATGTTATTCTTCCTACTGGAACTAGTTTTCCACCCTCCCTTAATCTGGCAAATTCCTACTCAGTCATTTCTCCCAGCGGCTGCTTTCTCTAAGGTACCTATCTATATTCAATCTCCTGTCATTTTTTAAAATTTTATTTATTTTTCAATTATAGTTTAAATCCAATATTATTTTGTGTTAGTTTCAGGTGTACAGCATGATAGCTGGACAATCACATACTTTACAAAATGTTCCTCCTGATATCCAGTACCTACCTGGTACCATGCAGTTAATATAATATTGACTATATATGGTATGTTCTGCTTTACATCCCCATGTCTACTTTGTAACTACCAATCTGTACTTCTCAATCCCTTCACCTTCTTCACCTCTCCCCTCAACCCCTCTTGTGGCACTCCCTGTCATTTTCATTTGCAATGATTGCCACAACCCACATGTCAGTGTGCTTGTTTAATGCTTGTCTTCCACCAGGCTGTGGGCACCATGGGGCCACGTCTGTTTTGTTTACTGTAGTGTCTAGCACAGTGTCTGGTGCATAATGGTACCTCCTCAAATATTTCTGGTATGAACAACTGGTTAGAGTGGAGTTTCAGGGATTATAGAAAAGTTTAACAGAAAATGTGTTAATGGGACTTTTGATTTATACCTTTTGGATCTGAAGCTGTTCAGCTGAAAATAGGTAAATTGGATATCAGGATTTCTGAGCTCCTTGAAGTTCAACCAATCAATATAGGCAGCCATTCACTCAATAAGCCGCTCTGGTCACAGCTCAATCTTTCATTTTACAGAAATACAGCCCCTGAATTAGAAGCAGCACAAACACTACTCCAGAATTCCAATCTGGAACTTTAAAGCTGATTATATCTGCCCTGCCCAGGTAGCTCAGTTGGATAGAGCATTGTCCCGGGTTCCATCCCCAGTCAGGGCACATATAAAAATCAACCAATGAATGCATAAATATGTAGAACAACTAGTTCTC
>NW_006283151.1:604438-607005 GCF_000327345.1 Myotis davidii
TTCCCTCTCCCTCTCCCTCTCTCTCCCTCTCCCTCTCTCTCCCTCTCCGTCTCTTTCTCTCCCCCACCACCCCTTCCTCTCTTTCCCAGGTGACTGTAAAAAATAAAAATAAAAATCTAAAGAAATAAATAAAGCCACTACATCCATACAATCTACATCTTCAGGCACCAACATTTATTTCAGCCCCCATTTCTGCTCTCCTCCACCACCGCAGCAAACAGACAATATGTAATTTATTAAGGGAAAGTGCAGCGACTAAAATGACATAATTTGACTCAACTCTAGATTGCCAAGGGATCTTTAAGCCACAAGAGGGAGCTGTTTAAATTCTTGTTAAATATAAACAATCGAAAGAAGAAATTTGGCTATCTTAAGGTTGGCCAGATGGACACCTATTTATATGATATGACTTCGGAACTCCATTTATTTTTAAGCTACAGAAACTCCAATCCTTTTTATTTGCAATCTAATTTGCATTTTAAAAAGTGTAATTAAAGGCAAAGAATCATTTTTGCCTTAAAATCTAATTTTGTCTAACTTAGTGTGAAAAAGTATAATTAATAGACTACGTGACATAGGAGATAAAAAAAACTTCCAAAATTAATCTATTTTCTAAACACATAATCAATGTCAGAAATGAAATAGCTTTTCTTTTAAAAATTACTGTTTCTGCCCAGCTGGTGTGGCTCAGTGGTTGAGCGTCAACCTAGTGCAGGAGGCAGCTGACCAATGATTCTCTCTCATCATTGATGTTTTTACCTCTCTCTCCCTCTATCTCCCTCTCTAAAATCAATAAAAAATATTTTAAAAATGAAAATTACTGTTTCTTTTAATAATTAGTCTAGAAGACTTTAAATATTTAAATATCTGTGGGAAAGCATCAGATTTTTAAAAGAAATGTAAAAATTGTGGCTTGAGAACTTATTTTATAAGAACATTGAAATCTAATTGTAGACATACTAGGGGTCCCTCGGTCTGGCCTGTGCCCTCTCGCAATCCGGGACCCCTGGGGGATGTTGGATAGCCAGTTTAGGCCCAAACCCATAGGCCTGATCCAGATAGGAGGGAACTTGATCCTGTGCATTGAGCATCTGTCCCTTGGTGGTCAGTGCATGTCATAGCGATCGGTTGACCAGTTGTTTGGTTGTTTGATCGCTTAGGCTTTTATATATATATTATGGAAAGGAACCTGACCCAAGGGCCGAAGTATGCTTTTCCACTGAGAACCTACTGAGAGGGCCCATAGTGCATTGTTTGGAGTCAAAGGACCAATAGCAACAGTAACACAGGCCAATGACTCTCTCTACCCTGTTGTGGTGCTCTGCAACAAGGATGTTCCGGTCCGGAGGCCACAGGAGACTTGGGGGGAGGCGGGATTGGGGACCAGGCCCTCGCAGAGAGGGCTCAGTGTTTGCTGCGAGTGGCGGAAGTGGGAGGCGGAAAAAAACACACACATGAGTAACATCCATCGCATGTTAATATAGGTCAGGCACTGTGTAAAGTATGCCACATGGGCTAACTCATTCATTGCTCACAACCCTGTGAGGTAGGCATTATCACTGTTTTTACTTTAGCGGTGAGAAAACAGACTTAGAGAGAAAGGTTAAGTGACTTGTATAAGATCAAAGCTGTTACGTTGAGGAGCAACAATTTAAATCCACTTTTAGGGTAAATCTCCCTAAACGGGATTCTACTAATTTGGCCTGATTGTGAGTAAACTGATTGGACCTCTAGGTAAAATGCTTCTTGCCCGATAAGGGGGTGCACTTGTACATTCTTACCCTTATTTTGAACATCAGAATTCTGTCAAGAGTCTCTTATTCCCCTAAAATGTTTTTTCCTAAGAGGGGAGAGGAAAGCCTTTATAGTTGTAAAAGGACAGTTATTTCTGGATGATGGTCAGTAAATAGTAAATGTGGTAAAGATGATGGTTTTCTGCTTACTCACTTGTGTGTGATCAAGCCATGAGGGAACACAGACGAAGTTAACTGAATCATAAAGAATGCCCACCATTTAATGTTAAAAGAGAAGTCATCACCTGACCAGTGTGCTTAGTGGTTGAGCATAGACCTATGAACCAGGAGGTTAGGGTTTGATTCCAGGTTGGAGCACATGCCCGGGTTGCGGGCTCCATCCCCAGTAGGGGGGCGTGCAGGAGGCAGCTGATCAATGATTCTCTCTCATCATCGATGTTTCTGTCTCTCTCTCCCTCTCCCTTCCTCTCTGAAATCAATAAAAAATATATATATTTTTAAAAATCATAATGATTTGGATGGCAACATTGATGACACGTGTTTATATGTTCAAACAAAGACACAAAATAGGAGAAGAGCCGATACGTTAGGAACAGCACTCGGTTCCAAAAGTTCTTGCCAGCGAGAGTCCGTGTGCTTTGATCAAGACCTGATCGACTGCCCGCAGTGACTCAGCATCTCTGGGCTAAAGTGCAGTGTTAGGGTTTCTAATTGTTATCAGAAGTCACTGTGGGGATGAGTCATGCGAATCCTTTATGAACAAATTCTGATCCGAGCCAACACTGTTGTCAGGATTTCCAGCCTCTCTCTGCC